>NW_007259470.1:329947-330995 GCF_000164805.1 Carlito syrichta
GAGTAGGCTAGCTAGCTAGTTAGCTAATGAGTTAAGTCAGCTGGAATGTCAGCTAGCTAGCTAGTTAGCTTACAAGTTAAGTCAGTTGGTTGTGTCAGCTAGCTAGCTCATTAGCTAATGAGTTAAGTCAGATGATTAAGTCACCTAGCTAGCACGTTATATAATGAGTAAGCTAACTATTTAGCTAGCTGGTTAAGTCAGCTAGCTAGCTAAGCAGCAAACTATTAAGTCAGTTTGTTAGCTAGGTATCTAGCTAGTTAGCTAACAATTTAAGTCAGCTGGATAGCTAGGTAGCTAGCTAGTTAGCTAGCTAATCATTTCAGCTGGTTATCTAGGTATCTAGCAAGTTATGTTAGCTAGTTAAATCTGCTGGCTACCCAGCTGACTAGCTTCGTAGTGAGCTAGTTAAGTCAGTTGACTACTTAACTGGTTAGCAGTTTAATTCAGCTAAATAAAAAACGGGCTAACAAACTTGCAAGGGCGGCCCCGCCGGGCCGTCCCGTCGCGTCCCCCACCCTCAAACTCAAGCCACCGTGGAGCTCCGCCGCCCTGAAACGTTCACCGCGAGCGGAATGTAAAGTGCCGGAGACGGGGCAAGATGGCGACGGCATAGGTGAACTTGTGAGATTCTCTGAACGTGAGTTCCCAAAAAGGCTATCACTTCGCTACCCCCATCCCCCAGCCCACCACCAACCGCGCTGGGGGCAGGCCCGGGAACTTCAGTCCCACGCAAGGCCAGATATTGCGCCCCCGCCCCACTGCTGCCGTTCTACTCGTGTGTGGAAGTCTCCGGTCCCAGCCCCCTCCAGATCCCTCCCCGGCTGCATTGTCTCCAGCCCGGGCACCCGGCATCAAGCCGCCGGTCACACAGGGAGGCTCTGGGCACCCGCCCCTCAGAGACGCTGGTTCCATTTCTGGCTGAAGTCCTCTGTTGGGTCCCAGCGCCACTCTCGCTGTCTAGAGCCTGCCCTTTGGAACTTTGGAGCTCTGGAACTCCGGGTCCACCCTGGCTGAGGCACTCAGCGTGAGACCCCAAATCAGAGGACCC
>NW_007259470.1:331015-376254 GCF_000164805.1 Carlito syrichta
GTCTGGGCGACCGAGTGAGACTCCAACTCAAAACAAAACAAAACAAAACAAAACAAAAAGGAATGAAATATAATAGGAGGTAGATGAAGCAAATGAAGAAAGGTGAATACATAGGAAAGCACTCCATTGCAAACACAGTTAGAGTTATATAGCGCAGCAGTAAAAAAGGGCATGTAGGAAATCAGGAAATATTGTTCTTATGGACTATTCATTAATAAACTACTGAAGAATAAGCTTCAGATAACATGACAGAGATACATCAGCATAAAACTTGATAAGGCACATCTTGAAGACAGTTTCATATCGCTCTCTGACCTAATAATGCAGGTCCTCTTCAGTTTCAATAAAAGGTGAGAGAAAGGAAAATGACATATATAATTTCTAAAAGTCTTTTTATTAATCATATGAATGACTATATCAGAATTGTTATCCCCAAACTGTTGTGTGCAATGCCAGATTTTAAAAATTTTTATTTATTTATTTATTTTATTATAAAAATGTGGGATACAATTCAGGGTTAGGTATACAAATGTTGATTATGTAGTTATCCTTGTTGATGAGGTATGCCCCTCCGTCCCCTAGCAGATTCCCTCAACTGCCAATCCCACCCCCCTCCCCTGACAGTTCCCCACTACTGTAATAATGAGTAATACTAGCATTCCCAGTATCCTTGAGAATCAATATTCTCTGTAATACAGATTAGAATTGAAAGTATCAGAAGAATCTCATGAGTTTATTTATCTTTTTTAATGAAAATCTCTCCCTCTCTCTCTCTCTCTTTCTCTCTATCACTTCTCATTACTTTGCTTGTTGAAAAGTCCTAGAAATAATGCCCATCAAGCAGCAATGATCATCTCTAACATTCAGATTGTGATATTGCAATATCATTTCCCACTAAAAGACAGCTGGGTTGTTTGGAGAACCAGTTGATTTCAGTTTTGAAACAGATCATGTATAAGATAATCTGGGATCTCATGTGACAATAATCATTAAGAAAGATATCAAAGAACACAGGGTGCATGTCAATAGGACCTGAGAGTCAACTTAAAGAACTTCTTACTGGCCAATAAGTATATAATTCAGGTGGATTAAAACATACCAACTGTTTATTCTCATTATGACACACATTCATGCATAACTAATTTATTGTTTTGTTGTACAATGCAGGGTTAATAAAGTATACAAACAAAATTTTGTTTTGTCTTTTTATGTGAATTGATTACTAGGTAACTAAGTAATAGATAAGTCAAAATTTCTCTTTGTAGAAGAGATATGCATAAGTAAAATGTTGAAACTGGCTTATCAATATTTTACAGTAATTACTGGATTATAAAAACTAGACTTCAAGCAATGGTGACTGCTAGCAACACAAAAAAGAGGGACAGCCAAGCATTTAGTGGTATCTGATAAAGAATTCAAAAATACCATGAAGAAGTTTTGCCAAAAAGTCTAATGTAAATCTATCTGATTAAACTTCTAAATCCAATTACCAATGCACAGGAAATACAGAGAGCAGAGTAATATGTCATATTTCTGGAATTGAAAACAGAAGTGAGGAAAAGATACATTAATTGAAAAAACAAAAAACATACTTATTCCCTAACTTCATACACTTTTGGTATATGGACCTAGTTGATGAAATTATATAGAAAAGTACAGAAGTGGTATTGGAAGAGTGTTTATTCTTGAGGAGAGGGAAAGCATTGTTATGGAGAGAAAAAAAGATGCCTTTTTGGATGGCAGAAAATGCTAATGAGTGCTTAAAAGTTTGTTCAAGTTGTAATAGTATATTAAGTTTTACATTTGCTTTAAATAGTTGCTAATGTCATAATTTTTAAAAAGTATTAGGTAGTGTAATTTGTTGGACACTTGGAACTTAAGGATTTGTATAAAATCTATATAAAGATGCTGAGCAAGTAATTGTATGCATGGCTTTTGAGCTGAAGAGTTATATTTTGTAATTGAATCCATAAGCCTTGTTTAAAGAGGGTTTGGTGATTAAGAAGGCATATAATCAATCTGAGAATGAAATCTCAATGTTGAAGACAACCAATATTTAATAGATGGACTCAAAGAGGGAAAAGTACAAATTAGTCTGAGAGGTAGGAAGAAAATTGCAAGTCATTTTTACCTCATTTTGTCAAACCTGGTCCTGGTAAGAGAAAAAAAGTGAAAGTAAACTGCTTCCTTTTAAGGAACTGACTGAGAAATGTAAAAATCACTTCTGCTCACATCCCATTGGCCTGGATATGTAACCACAAAGATATCTGGGAAATATAATTGTGTTGCCATGGGTCCAGGGTAAGGGTGGACATGAGTATTCCATTACTAAAAAAAGAAATGACCTTATTTAGAAAATCATGATGAAATTGTTTCGAAGTTCTATGGAAGGGCTACAGTTAGAATGTGAAATAAAAATGCTAAGCCAGGTGTAACTTGGTGCAAAGTTTCTAATAGATGTGAAAGAACAAGGTCAGTAAGTAGAAGTGATATACAGTAAAGCAAGATGTCAGGGGACTCCAAGGAGTGCAATTTTATAATGTGATGGGAAAAAAAATGACTTGGAAGGCAATGGCCTTTTAGAAGCATGTGTCTTGTCTCCTGATCCTTGGTGTAGTGGACATGGGAGAATGAACAGTTTCAATTGGAGAGTTGCGAAAGAATAAACTCATAAGGGGCATCAAGTTTCTCTTAGAAAAAGGAAGTAAGAAAGGACTAAAAAAAATCTGCAAAACCTCTTGAGTAGGCTAAATCTCAACTGGAAAAAGTGCCTCCCACTATATATTTCACAAGCTGGGATTCTGTCATTTTTTTTATTTGATGGAATACAGAATACAAAATATAGGTTGGGCACAGTGGCTCATGCCTATAATCCCAGCACTCTGGGAGGCTGAGGTGACAGGATTGCCTGAGCCCAAGGGTTTGAGACCAGTCAGGGCAACTTGGTGAGACCTCATCTCTACAATAAATCAAGAAAAAGTAGCTGGCTGTGGTGGCACACACCTGTAGTTTCAGCTACTTGGAAGCGGAAGGATCACTTGCGCCCAGCAGGTGAAGGTTGTGGTGGCCACGAGAGTGCCCCTGTACTCCAGCCTGGACGACAGAGTGAGAATCCAACTCAAAAAATATATAAATTAATTAACTAAATAAATAAGACTAATTTAAAAAATAATACCAAAATTAGTTAATCAATTCAGCTGTATATTTTTAACTTAATTTAAATACCTTTTAAAAATTATATCTTGTAATGATAGAAAAGGTAGGTATGTTTCAAGCAAACAACTTCAGATACATCAAAGTTACACTTTTAGAACATGAGATTATTCCTTAGAATAATTTCTATTCACAATTCATGAAATACTTTCATTATAAAGTACCAGCAATAGATTGTCCTGTTATTTTAAATTGTCTAGAATAGAGCAAAATAACAGATCATTGTATAGGTAGGTCAAATTTTATAGAATCCTGATCCTAAATCTTTTGGACTGCTTTAATTGGTAAGTTTCACCTCACTCAGGAACTAAGTAAGCCCTTTGCTTTAGAGACAAATCTCCCAAACCAAGTTTCTTCCTCCACTCGCCCTACAATAATCATCAATACAGAAGACTTCTGTGACCAAATGTAGAAGTTTCTCTCCATCACCAACCAGCAGACACCAGCTAGGTGTCCTCCAATTCCATTCCAACCCTGTCTACATGGAGATAGTGTCAGATCCCACAGGGTGGGGGCTCAGTCCCACAAAACATCTTCCTCTCTCATCCCAGACACCAATCACAAGTCCAGATTTTTGACACACTGGCTTCAAGTTGGGGTTTTCACAAACCCCTCTTTGGGTTTGACTAATTTGTAGGAGTGGCTCACAGAACTCAGGGAAATTCATGTACTGGTTTATTACAAAAGATACTGTAACTAATACATCTGAAGAGACCTGTAGGGTGAGGTATGGGAGAAGGGATGTGTAGCCTCCATGGTCTCCCTGGGCAAGCCACACTAGGAACCTTCATGTCTTCCACAATCCCCTTCAAACTCTCTTCTCTTGGGTTTTTATGGAAGCTTCATGATGTCAGCATTCCTTCCACCAGAATACAGCTTGAGACCCTCTCTGGGGAGGGTCGAAAGGTCCACAGTCAGAAGGTGGAGGAAGACCAGAGTCCTGTCTTGGGGCAGGTGAAAGGAGGGCAGGGGAAGATCTGAGAGATTCTGTTGTTCTAAACCAGGAACTATGGATGAAAGCCATTATCTATAGCATAACACCACACTCTTAAATATTTTCTTGGAAAACCATAATAGTCCTTGGTTCACATTTAGTGTCATTCTCCAGGCTCAACATAATTCTATAAAATTAAAGCAGAATTTCAGCACTATCTAATTTAAGGTAACAGGGTCAATAGGAAAAAAAAAAGGTGGGTTCAGGAGAGTCTCATCTTTATTCTTCATTAATAACTGCATGACTTTGGGTAAATTAATTAACATTCCTAAAATTTCAAATTCATTATTGATAGAATAAATATTAATAACTATTACTATCATCCATTTGAGTTTCTTAAGGACTGTATAAGAGTAACTTGTCAGCACCTGACAAATAGTAGACACTCATTGTTATATAATTGCTATTCTAAGGCATTCCTCAATACATAAATTTTTGTCTATTTTACTTTATTAAACTGATTCCATGTATTTTTAACTGCATATAAAGAGATGGATATTGCCATTTAATTTTCATCTAACTTAAGCTTTACTGTTAAATGCCAATATATCTTAGTGAAAATGTTCATGCATGCAAAAAGTTACCCTAATTTTTTAATATATTTGACTAAGAGTGCAAGTAAGTAGCAAAAACAGTTCAATTCAATAAATCTTATTCCTTGGGGAGCTCTACTATTGATATGAAACCAAAGTAATAGTTTTATTTCAGAAATGAAATCTCATGATATGGTAGTGGCTTCTCAGGACACAGTTTGAGCAGAATTGTATGACTGAGCAAAACTTTGAAGAGAAAATCATCCCTGCTATCAACCCAGATTCAAGAGAGGGAAGAAAATGTACACACACATGACACATGGTATCCATCACTGTTCTAGTGGCTAGAAACATTCCCATGTTTTAATACCAAATAAAATAAAAATTGTAAGTGAATTAATTATTCAAATATCAAAAATATGAAGAGAAACTACTTTATGATAGTCAATGTTAACAGAATTGTTAGCATGTGATACAGGTTCTCAAGAAATATGTTTCAACTGAATTTTTGACAAAGTTATTGGCATAATATATAATAATTTAATTTAAAGATCCTAGCGGTTTTTAAAATGCAAGGTAAAAATGAGTGAAGCTGGTTTAATAATGTGAATACATTAGTAATTTTAAAGTTTCTAAGAATATCTTTATTTTATCAGCACACACAATGATATGTACTACAGAAATGTTTTTAAAATGTGACCAATACGTAACTTTTGGAATAGCTACATTTTATTTTTGCTATTTATTTATTTATTTATTTATTTATTTATTTATTTATTTTTTGAGTTGGAGTCTTACTCTGTCACCCAGTCTGGAGTGCAGTGGCTGCTCCCAGCCACCATAGCCTCGACCTGCTGTGCTCCGGCGATCCTTCCGCCTCAGCCTTCCCAGTAGCTGGAATTACAGGCATGTGCTACCACGCCCGGCTGATTTTTTGATTTATTGTAGAGAGAAAGTCTCGCCGCCCAGGCGGGTCTCGGACAATTTTTTAAAAAACTGAACAAGTTTGCAAATTATAAAAATAAAAACTGGGCCTGGCACAGTGGTTCAAGCCTGTAATCTCAGCACTTTGGGAGGCCAAGGTGAGGAGACTGCCTGAGCTCACAGGTTTGAGAACAGCCTGGACAACTTGGCAAGACCTCACCTCTACAATAAATCTAAAAGTTAGCAAGGCATGATAGCGTGTGCCTGTAGTTCTGGCTCCTTGGAAGGCTGAGGCAGAAGTATCACCTGAGCCCAGCAGGCTGATGCTACAGTGGCTATGGCGATGGAGTGAGACCCCAACTCAAGTAAATAAATAAATAAACTGGCCGAACAGACTGTGATTTTAGTACATAATATTCCTAATGATATCCTTAGTCTTAGAATGATGACAATAAACATCCCCAAAATTCTTAAGATCAATCAGATTAACTTGCTGTAGAATGATCTTTGGCTGGTAACTCATGACTAAAATAATTAAGCAAATATTTTATACGATTACAAACAAAAACAGCTGGTGTGGTGTTTTATGCCTGTAATACCAGAACTTTGAGAGTCCTAGGTGGGAGAACTGTTTCAGCCCAGGAGTTCAAGAACAGTCTGGGCACAATAGGGAAATCTTGTCTTTACCACGATTCAAAAAATTAGCTAGACGTGGTACTATGTGCCTTTAGTCCTAACTACTTGGGAGGGTGAAGAGGGAGGATCATGT
This sequence comes from Carlito syrichta, assembly GCF_000164805.1. Taxonomy (NCBI): domain Eukaryota; kingdom Metazoa; phylum Chordata; class Mammalia; order Primates; family Tarsiidae; genus Carlito; species Carlito syrichta. The sequence goes on from NW_007259470.1 coordinate 337,449, forward strand.
GAGCCCAGGAGATTAAGGTTATGGTGTGCCATGATCATTTGCCATTCTGCTCCAGTCTGGGGACAGAGTGAGAGCCCAACTCAAAAGAATATAAAGTAAATAAATAAGCAAATAAAAAAAAATTCAATTCATAGTATAACATTAACAGCCATGAAAACTGACAACAATTAGCCTACCAAATTTTTACCATTTATAAGTCAAAAGTAGATCACTGCAAAAAATGGAAACACACACACACACACACACACACACACACACACACACACTGGATGGCACTTGCTTTATAGCAGAAGAAGAATAAATCTGCTTGCTCAAAAATTGGTAAGAAGATGACCCATTTCCCTGCCACTGCCTGCCAGCAAACTCTAAAGGTCGCTCTGCTGCACTGCAACACCTTTAGGAACAGCCAGGGCCACTTCACCCTTTCAACTTGCTTTCTACGGCTAAGATTTGCAGTAATGCAAAATGCCCAGTCTGTGGTGGCTATGCATTTGGTTAACTGCAGGTAGGAATGAGAATAAGTATTTGGGGTGTGAGATGAGAAATGGCATGAGAAAGTACAAAAACAGATCACTTCTAACAAAAGTACTATCTATTGGTTAGAATTACACACAATATGCATATCGTCTCAAAGTAGTCAACTGAATAACAAAAGCAATATAGATTAATTAACTATTCTCCAGAATTTAGAGAAATCGAGTGACTGCTAACAACCAGCAACTAGATGAAGTCTCTTCACATCTCCCATCCCTCTAGCTGAAAATCTGAGAAACATGTTCTAACAGCAACCAGGTAAACAATGAGAGGAGCCAGGGTAAGCTGCAGACATTATTTATGAGTAATCCATGGAGATAACCCGCATTTCCAAAGAGTGAGTAATTGGGAAAAAAAACAAGCTAGATTTAGAAGTATTTTGCAAGAAATAAAAAGAGTATTTAACAATCAGGACATAAAAGAAGATTTTACTTCTGAAAAAAATATGCTATATATGCCTAAGTAAATGTTCTTTAAAAGGTAGTAATGTGTTATCTATAACATTTTTAAAAATGTATTTTATTAAATAAGATACAGAATAAAAAATTACTATAAAATGAAAAAAGAGAGAAAGGAAATTGAATAAGAGGGAGATGTCAGTACAAATGGAGTTTGATGAGATATTGAGATGTGATGACACCGAAAACGTAGTTACACATTTAAAATATTCATTTAAGAGCAACTGATACATCAAAAAACTTAATTCTGAAATAAAAATTGAGAAACACCATGAATATAGAAGAAAGGAAACAAGTGATAGAAATGAGTGAGGGGTAATATTACAACTGTATAAGTCAAAGAATGATCTATCACTGTGTTATGGAAATTTGAAAAATAAGTCAGAGAAAGTAGAAATAAGCATCAATGAAAATAGCAAAAAAGAAAACTCTGGATGAGCGTATCATATCTGAATACATATATGGCACACACACAACTAGAAAACATAAGTGCATTGTTTCATTTCCAAAATGAAGCATTTCTAATCAAGAAAAAAAAAGAGGAGGAAGCGGAAAAAGAGGTGGAGGAGGAAGAAGGGAGCAAAAGAGGAGGGGGAAGGAAAGAAGAAGGAGGAAAAAGAAAAATCTGCCTGAATATAAACTTTGCCTTTAAAGATTAACTGCCTTAAGACAATGGAACAACGTCTACAAAGTTTTGAAAGTAAATATGTTTTATATCAAGCATTCAGTTTGGTGTGAAAATATGTGAAAGCAACTAGAACATACTTGAAAATGTTTAAGTGTTCACAAATCTTTGTACCCTTCTAATGGAAAATGTGCATCAATCCACAAAATCTTAATCAAAGTAAGATCTCAATAACTATTAAAAATCAGTTAACATTGACTTAATCTAAATAACTATTGCAAATATAATTTAATAACTTCAAAAATTAATATTAACAAGATAGGTGAAGAATTCTAGAGTATTTTAGCTGAAACTAAAAGTCATGCTAAATTCTGTCTCACAAGAAAAAACAGAAAATAAAACATGCAATTTCCTTTTCACCAATGATATTGTTTAAAAGTTCATATACATTTGTTTGAATATATATATATATATATGGTTGTTAAGTATTATAGAGACTAATAAGTTGAAAAAAATAGGCTGCATAATTTCCAAAATACTAGCGATATCAAAACTTAAAACATTTACATTATAATCAATTTAAATAAGAATTTAAGAAAATAAGAATTTAAGAGTATGTTTTAAGAATAACAAATAAAATGAGGGACATAGGACTAATGATATCTGTAATGATAGCAAGTATTAGCAGTTAATGGAATTTAAAACATTATCCAAATAGACAATTTTTAATTGTGAAGTTTTTGCAACAGAAACACATAAAAAAAACCAAAGCAAATTTAAGAGAAGGTATTGAACAAATATATTGCTAAAACCTACACACCTACACAGACACACAGAGAAAGATACAAAATGAAGAAATATAGGCAATATTAGCAACAGAAAACAGTAGGCAAAAAGTATTAAGACCATGTTATTGAAATTTTAAAAAGGTTTTATTAGATTTGGGCATTTATGTATCAAACTAAAGTGTGTGTATGTCTTTGAAGATGAATTAATGAAAACTTCTGGGATTTTAGCTAACTAAATTTATTATCATCAAACTTATATTTATATTTTGTTTACCTTTTTCATATGCCAAAGTTTGAATACTTTAATAAATAATTCATTAATAAATCATAGCAGAAAATATGTTTTGTGTTCAATTTTGTGTTCATTCATGATTTTTAGGTGATGAAATATACATAAAATGAACATACTTAGAAACTAAAAAATAATTTTCTCACATTAAGAACCAAATTTTACTCAATGAACAAACACTATAAGCTTTTGCCTTCAAATCATGAATAGAATAAGCATTCCTTCTATTACATTATTTTAATAATTCACTAATCGAGCGGTTATAGATATATACATCAACAAAAACACACAATAATAGACCTTAGCAAATGCAGATTTTTAGTTATAGTTAGATATAGAGGGAATGCAGTGTTAGTTAATAGATGAGCAGGCACACTTGGTAAATCATTTTGGATTAAAAAACTCTTTGCTTAATGTCTAAATATGAATTAAAATTGTTTTTAAAAACCTGTAGCAGTTAAAGTCTTCAAATGTAAAATGATGAGAACCTTTAACAGTGATTACTAGATCATTGTGAAACACAAGTAGGTTCTGGGAAACACAAGTTTGTCATGTGTTACAAGAAGTTTCAGAAGATAGCCGGGCTCGGTGGCTCAGCCTGCAATCCCGCGCCTTTGGGAGGCTGAGGTGAGTGGATTGCCTGAGCCCGTGGGTTCGAGACCCGCCTGGTCAGCGAGACCTCATCTCTACAATAAATCAAAAAATCAGCCGGGCGTGGTGGCGCATGCCTGTAATTCCGGCTACTTGGAAGGATCTCCGGAGCAGGTAGAGGCTGAGGTGGCCGGGAGCGGCCACTGCACTCCAGTCTGGGCGACAGAGACTCCAACTCAAAAAAAATAAAAAATAAAAAAGAACAACACAACAACAAAAAGAAGTTTCAGAAGAACTGCCCAACTATGTTTGAGAAATCCTGAGTTACACTAAGGTAAGTGTAACTCAGGACTTATTTGGCGGAGTGGTGGGGAGGTTGGGGGGTGCGGGGTGGGGGATGGATACAGACATATTTTGGGCGAGGTGAGTATAGACATACATAGAGGTTTTACTATGCTTGGTGAATGCATAGTATGCTTTGAAAATTTTCAAGAAAGAGGAATAGTATGTAGTGCTTTTAAAACTCATTTATCCAGGATACTTTCTAAGTGTTTTTGTTTCCATCAGGACTCTTGGTCACAAATGTCAGAAGTCAGTGCACGAGGGAATCTAATGTGAACAAGGAACGTGAACACGGGCACAACTAAGCCTCTCTTTCTCTCTTTTGAAATTCTTCTCTAAATAAACCGCTTCTTTTTTTCTTGGGCAAAAGAGGCTTTTCCTCCAAGGACAAGAAATATCGATAGTGGCTTCTGGAAGACATGGGCTTTATGCATAACAAACCGCATTAGTTTAAAAATTAGAGGAAAGGGTGATTTGTTGTAGAGAGGAAGTCTCACCAAGTGCCCAGGCTATTCTTGAACTCCTGAGTTTAGGCAGTCCTCTTGTCTACTCCTCCCAAAGTGCTGGGATTATAGGCGTGAGGTACTTGGAAGGCTTAGGCAGAAAGATCACCTGAGCCCAGCAGGTTGAGGCTACGGGGGCGTGAGAGTGGCATTGGAATCTAGCCTGGGTGACAGAGTGAGACTCGAACTCAAAAAAAAAAAAAAAAATTAGAGGAAGGAATCTGACTGACTAGACCTGATCAGACACGTATTTTTTGGATAAAGCACAGTGTTAGTCAGTCAGTCATAAGTAGACACTACTGATAATTTTATGATTTTAAGAAATAGTATATATATGTGTGTATTATATATATATGTCTATTGTTCATTTGTTACATCTGGCCATAGAGAACTCTTTGGTAACTCTATGTAAAAGTTTAAAAATAATTTAAAGTAGCAAAGATAATTAATTGGCAAAACCATTGGAAATTGATATAAATTAAAGAAAATTCAAACAAATAGGAAAAGGACATTTACTATAGTAGACTGTTTTACCACCATAAAGGTCAGATATAAGAACTTGAGCAAAAATAAAAATTAAGATAAATCATATAAAAGGGACAAAAATGTTGCCTCTACCCTATTATCTTCTAAGTTTCAAAAATCAGAAAAAAAGGAAATATACCTATATCATGTGAGTGCTACTCTTTGAGGCAATAAGATTTTTCTTCTTATCAATACACAAAAATTTTTTAAACACATATTCTGTGCCAGTTACCTACTATTCTCTAGTGATACGATTATGAATGTCACAGGTCATAGTCTTTTATGGTAGCTGAAAGTCTTGAAGATAATAAAGACGTTAAGTAAGTATTTCAAATGTTGTATGTGTGCTAGAAAAAGAGGCTTTTTTCCCTCTCCTCTTTACCAATCCTGAGACTTCAACAGAGTGATAATAATGAGGCATATGTATTCTCATATAAAGTAAGAAAGGCACAGTATTCTCATATAAAACTGCCATAATTTTGAGACAAAGACTATAACCCTCCTGATAGCAGTTTTTACTAAAGATATATAGGTCGGTGCTGTGTATTTACTGGTGTATTCAGCTAATTTTAAGCTAAATGGATGTATATAAAATTATTTCATTTTAGTTCTGTAGACCTGGATAAGTTGAATGCTTATTAGAAACTGGAAAATAGCCAGGGTTTATCTGAGGAAGGGATTCAACTATAGCCCAAGGGGTCAGAGTATAGATTAAAATTTTTTTCCACTAAATTTTCTGGAGAAAACTCTTTTCCTTGGAGGTTGAATGAATGCATAGTTATGTATGCATGTACACAAAAATATAGAAGCACAACAAGGAAATAATCAAACCGATGCTTATAAAATGATTTCAGAACTATGAAAGGAAAATGTCTCAAAATCATTGAGAAAAAGGATTATTGAGTGAGAAGTGCTCAGATGTCCTGTGCATACTTTTAGTCTGGCAAGAAAGAGGAGAAAAAAGTGGTCATGCTGATCTCAATCAGTGAAGATAAACGAAGGTCTCATCATTGACCCTAAGAACGTGACACATTGGTCTTCACTATGAGTCGGTAGATGTCTCCTTTTTCCCAGAGGGAGTTGTTTCAAAAGGTAGAGTGTTGATGAGAAAGCCTTCATAAACAACAGATCTGAATTTAGTTTGTGTGCTCACACAGCTAATATTCCTGTTTTTTTCCCTCATATACAGTCCTCCAAAAAATAGATTGCTCAAAAAAAAGAAAAAAAAAACAACCAAAAATCACTCCTATTCAAAGATGCACAATAATGAGATATTAATCAAAAGAGTATCTACAAAAAATCACAGCAAGGAGGAAACCAATGTGAACTGAAAAAAAAATTAGGTGTGCAATGTAAGTCAATACTCAGCAGAACTGTCTTTCAAGAAGCAGAATAAAATAAAAACATGTTCTCATAACACATTTATCTCTATAACATCATTATTAATGAACATTTTTAAAGAATGTACTTAGGATGGAGGGAAGATGAACCTAGGGAGTTGCTGAGGACACCAGAAGGAAGAGTGAGTCACAATTATAGTAAATATGTGGATATTTCAAAACTAGCATTGACTGTATAAACAATAATACCAATTTCTAATTTGGAGAGCAAAATAAATTATACATAATTAAATACTAGACCACAAGACAATGTAAGCTGGGATGAGTGGTCCAAGTTTTAAAAGTTCTTATACTGTCCAGGAAGAAGTACGGATATAGGTAATTTTAGATTTTTGAAGAATGCATATTAAAATTTCAGATAAGGGTGCATTAAGACAATAAGAAGTGTATTTTTCTCTTTCTACCAATAGAAAGGGAAGAGAGAATAAAAAAAGAAACTCAAGTTAGAAGTTCTTTGATAAGTGGGGTGAGGGTGAGAAAAGGGTGACACTGATCTCAATCAGCTTGTCTTGTCTTCAACTGATTGAAGTACAAATATACACATTCCCTAAGATGGAGAAATGAAGCAGTGTGTATCAGATACAAATAAATGTAAATCATCTGGGTATGTCATATAAAATCTATGGATTGTTATACTGTGTTTAAACAAGTAAAAAGGATAAGAATTGCTTAAAATTTAAAAAGACAGAAAAAGATGCCCTAGGCAATTAGTAACAATATCAACAACAACAAAGACGTTGACAAGGTGAAATAGTTACATTAAAAACAGAAAAAGAAAGGCCTATCAACTAAAAAAGAAAACATAGGCAGTGAAGATGAACACTTTATAGAAGTAAAGATTCAGTTTCAAGAGGCATGTATCTCACTTATGTACTTAAAAATAATTTTTTCAAAATTTAAATGGGAATACTTTATAGTGCTACAAAAAGAAACTGACAAATCCCTTTGTAATGAAAGGATTTAATAGTATTTTCACATCACTTACAAATTGACCAGACAAAAATAACATCAGTCACAGAGAAGACTGGAAAAATACAATTAACAAGTTTAATGCAATAAACATATATAGATGTCTATATACATGCTATATGATATATGATATATGACATATTTATATGATATATATATCTAGATGATATATAGATGAATATAGATATATATGCATATGTATATGCATTCAGTACAGTAATTGGAAATTATACTTTCTTTTTAAGGGCAAGTATTGATTATGAAAATTAACCTCATATTTGGCTACCTTTAATATAATTCCAAGTTAATATACACTCTCCTTAATGTAGTGAAAAATCAGTAAAAAGACGACAACTTACAGAATAACTTACAGGGTTTTTTTGTTTGTTTGTTTGTTTTTCAGTTGGGGTCTCACCACTGCAGCCTAGACCTGCTGGGCTCCTGCGATCCTTCTGCCTCAGCCTTCCAAGTAGCTGGAACTACAGGCACGCGCTACCACGCCCGGCTAATTTTTTTTTTTTTTTTTTTATTGTAGAGACGAAGTCTCGCCAAGTTGCCCAGGGGGGTCATGAACCCGCGGCCTCAGGCAATTCACTCGCCTCAGCGTCCCAAAGCCCGGGATTACAGGCTGAGCCACCGAACCCGGCCAATTTACACATTTTTAAACTGAAAAATATTCTAAATAACTCACAAAAATTCACAGTAAAATTAGAAACATTTTGAGAAAACACATTTTAGACAGAAGTTTAGATACACATTACCCTATTTTGTAGTTAAAAATAATTTTTGAAACTATTCCAGCCAACATAAAAATAAGTCATGCTAATCACAATGCACAAATTGTGTCATAAAAGGTTGATTACCAAGAATTAATAACAGTCAAAATAGATTTACACCTAAATAACTGAATCAGTCTTTTCTTTCTTTCTTTCTTTTTTTTTTTTTTTTTTTGAGTTGGAGTCTCACTCTGTCGCCCAGACTGAAGTGCAGCGGCCGCTCCCGGCCACCGCAGCCTCGACCTGCTGGGCTTCAGCGATCCTTTTGCCTCAGCCTTCTGGGTAGCTGGACTTACAGGCATGTGCTACCACGCCCAGCTGATTTTTTTAATTTATTGTAGAGATGAGGTCTCGCTGCCCAGGCGGGTCTCGAACCCGCGGGCTCAGGCAATCTACTCACCTCAGCCTCCCAAAGGCGCGGGATTACAGGCTGAGCCACCGAGCCCGACTGAATCATTCTTTTCTTGCTATGATTATCTGTACACCATTTCATTAGATCATAAATTTGGAAAATATGTAATAATTTATTTAGAAATACCATGCAATACTTTTTCTAAATTGGAAATGACTATTTAATCACTTTTTCTCCCCAAGTTCTAAGAAAATAATACTGCATTTTGCTTGGTAAAAAGAGGGGCTCCTCATGACCAAAATGATTCCAGCTCTGACAGAAAAAAGTGAAATCATAGCCTTGGGGCTCAATGACAACACCTGATCTTGGATCTTGTTTGTTCAATGAATCAGTGAAGACTCCCCTATTTAATAAGACCCTTTTCTGTAGGAGCTTGATAAAGCTGTCTTTGTTTTTTTTAAAAAATCAGCTCAATCATTGCATTGTTTTCTTATGCTCAATTCACACACTTGCTTTTCACCTGGTTCAAATGGCAGGTAGACATGCATGGAGTACAAATAATAAGTCATGACACGATCCCTTGAATTGGAATAAGGAAATCTTGATTAAAATCCAAGCTCTTAATAACATGGGTGGTGTGCATTCTTTAATCTCTCTGAATCTGTTACCTGATATACAATGTTATTTTAACAAACACATTTAAAAAGATAAAGTCTCTATATAAGTTATATATTATGATTAATTTTAAAGACTAGGGTATATCTTACCTCGATCTTCAAGCCCAAACATCATAAATATAATTGTTCATCAGATAACTTAAGGGGGCAACTGGGACAAATAATAGGTTCACACTGGCCTTCAGTGAGCTACCAGTGAACAGGTGGACAGTGCAGAGAAGGAGCCCAGCAAGAAATGATGAAACAGAAATAAAACATATGCTGCTTTCCAGCAGGAGCTGTTGCTAGTTTGGATTTCTTATGTTGAGAATATTCATCTTTCATTAACAAGAGTTTCCTCTGGGAGTCATCATGGGGATGTAGACTGAAGTCTAGAGACTAGGATTGCTAGAGTCAAGACATTGAAAGGAATGTGCACACAAAAAAAATCTACCAGCAGACGTGACTGAAATTAACTCAAGACTCTAACAAAACAGTATGATATTGATGCAATCTGTGGAGTCAGTGAGCAAGTGAGGCGAGTGAGCCAGCGATAGAGAGACAGGGAGAGAGAGAAAGAGAGAGAGAGTGGAAAGAGGGAGAGGGGGAAAGAGAGATCATAATCAGTTCTTCAAGAAATATCTATCTTCTGGTTGTAGACTCTGGAGAATATTTACAAGCTAGATATCTCTATTTCAAAATATAGACACACTCAGATTTTAAACTCATCTACCATTTAAATATTACAATATAATTAAAGACCTACTTTGCAACAATGATATATTTGAATTGAAATATCCTTCTACGTATTTAGCTAAGCTTAGGAAGTTTGTTTTAGTCTCTTACCTGAAGCATGCATCTTCCTGAAATGAAATATGATCGCACTTCTTTTCGAGAGGCAAGTATGCTCACACAAGCGAAAACACTTCTATTTCAAGGGAACATGATGCTTCCATTGGAAGCTTTTATTCCTGTTTGGCAGGTTTGGCATGTTTGGAAATCTATTTTTTCATCAAACCCTGGAGGGTTATATGGAAAAGAAAGGATTTGCATTGACATAATGAATACAGCATTTAAGCCAAAAACCTAACCATAAATTAGCTTCTTTGTGCTGAACAGAATTTGTACCAAAAGATACTGAGCAGCAATATACAAACAAAAATATATGCTTGAAAAAATGCGTAAGGTAAGTATATTTCTCCTCAGATTACATTTAGTTGTGTTATCATGCATTTCAATGTGGGAGTGGTGGCGGGTAGCAGAACCAGTGGTCTCAACTTTGCAGGAGCAGAGGTAAGCCCTTGAAAATATTACTCTAGCCGGGCTCGGTGGCTCAGCCTGTAATCCCGCGCCTTTGGGAGGCTGAGGTGAGTGAATTGCCTGAGCCCGCGGGTTCGAGACCCGCCTGGGCAGCGAGACCTCATCTCTACAATAAATCAAAAAATCAGCCGGGCGTGGTGGTGCATGCCTGTAATTCCGGCTACTCGGAAGGCTGAGGTGGAAGGATCGCCAGAGCCCAGCAGGTCAAGGCTGCGGTGGCCGGGAGTGGCCACTGCACTCCAGTCTGGGCAACAGAGTGAGACTCCAACTCAAAAAAAAAAAAAGAAAAAAGAAAAAAGAAAATATTACTCTAGCAGTTCTGTGAGTTTGGACTATCAAGGGAAAATGTTAATTTAGTTGTTGCTGCTCAGGATTCTCAGTCAATTTCAATGTAAAATAATTTTTTATCTAATAATATTGAAAATGAACAGCAAAAAGGAAAAAAAGAATATTTGCTAGAAGATTAGCGAGAAAGGAAATGTGGGTAGTTGTTTTTTGTTTTGGTCTACTGCTGTTGAAATTGAGCAATGTGTGAAGACTTTGAGGCAACACAAAAAATTATAAAGTTGGAGTCAAGTAAAGTAGGTTCAGCCAGAAGCAGGCTTGCTCTATTGGGGTAGAATTGCAAATTGGTTCATATGTTTGCTATTAAATATGTCATAAGATGCTCTTTTTCTTTTATCTTTTTAAATATTTATGTTAGTCTTTTCTAAGATTGATTTTTTGGATGGAAGGGTAGAGGATAAAGCATTGTGAGTTATATTCACATTCAATGCTACTTATTAAAATATATTTATAATGTTAAATGTTAAAGGATAAAAATTGTACAGCTTTCCTCTTCCTCACACGCCTTCAGTGATAGAGCTACAAAGGGTAGGAGAGGTTACAGCAGAGTGAAAGCTTAACCTAGAAATGGAGGGTGCTGCCTCACAGGAAATGATTTTTCCTTTATATTTTCACAATAACCTTGATTACAATTTTAAAGTTTGGAACTCTTGACACATAGAGAACTTAAAAAATAATTTTACATGGTTTGATTTTTCCTAAATATATTTATACTAAAGTTAAGTGTTTTAAAAATTAATTCCTAAAATGAGCCACTATTTTAAAAAGTCTCCTGAAAATTTAGTACCTACAAATCAAATTCTTATCATATATGAGGGTAGACTCATGTACATTTTTAAGGAGGACTTGAGAACTGGACTGGGTTGAAAGGGAGCAATCTAATCTTGGTAAAACTGAAAGATTAAAGTTAGAACAGTTTAATAGTCATTATTCATTAACATGAAATGGCATAAAAATTTACCTTGTACTTTGTTTCCTTTGAAAATATATCCTTCAATGTCATCTATTTCCTTGATTAATATGCATGCTCAGCTATTTTAGTAGAGCTTTTAATTCAAAATAAAATCAAGTGAACAATTATTCTATTTCTATAATTTCCTTTTTCATGCCTTTGTCCCATGCTTGAGACTTAAACTTTCTCTCTTACCTGGGTAGTAGTCTATTCTGTTTTTAGGCAAAGCATTTAAGACAAAATAATCAGTTTTCAACATTGAATTGCAATTCTTTAAAAAAGGCAATCTTTATAGTGCCAGTTTATTCACTTCCCTATGGGTTGTGTTAACATTACTTAGTCTATGAATTTTATTGTAAGATGAAAATTTTAGGTGTTTTGCTGAATAGCCTCCTAGAACTTTCCTGCACATTACATCAAGAATCAATGTCCAATTACATATAATCTTCTAATTTTTTTTCTAAATAGGCTTATTTTTCCCCACGCTATAGAAAATGCAATTTCATTTTAAAAAAATACCCTAATATCTACATACATTTTAAGAGTAGTCCTATAGGCGTCCTTGCTAATGAACCTTTAGTCTTACCCCAAGCTGAGACTCTTCAACACTGACTTTGCCAGTGGGATAGAATTTAACAGAACCATCTTTTAAATGTAATATAAAGAGTTATTATGATCCAGACCAAGAGACTAGATACATGAATGCTTCCTATCTTAGTCTCTTTTTAATGTTATTTGTATAAACTGCTTTTAAAGCAGGAACTCACCTATTTAGTAAGTCAAAAATAAATAAGAAGATAGAGTATCTTCTGGGCATTTAGCAGCTGCCAAGTATTGGGCATGGCATAGTGAATAAGACTAACAAGGTCCCTGATACCATGGAACTTACAAGTAAAACTTCCCACCAGAGCCCTGTTGCTTAGTAGAGAGATCTGAATCTGGTTAGTACTTATTGAAAAACAAATGAAGGTAGTTGTAGGTATACTGCAGGAACTGTATATTTCTGCTTCAAATATAGGAAACTGACAAAGGGAAGTGTTTCAATCAAGTTATTTAGTAATTAAGTGATAGTTGCATTGCTATTATGTTAAAAATAAATCAATAGAATATGAAGTTCTTTCTAAAAATAGAGCTTTTAGACTTTCAAAAACATTTGTTTAAAGTCTTGTATAAAGGAGCAAGAAATTTATGTTTCTAAACTTTATACAAACTGAATCTCAACATTGTGAAATTGATCCACTCATTTTATTTAAAAAGGTTATTCAATTATTACAGAATAAACACAGATGAAAATTTCATTGAAGAGGATAGCGAACATATATACACAATAGAATACTTTTTAACCTTGAAAAAGAAGGAAATTCCGACAATTGTGACAACATGGATGATTCTTGAGGATATTAAGTAAAATAAGCCTCAGATATAGAAAAAAAATACCACATGATCTCATCTAGAATTTAAAAATATCAAGTTCATACAAGCAGAGAGTAAACTGACAGCTACCAGAAGCTGAGGGTAGGGAGACTGGGGTGATGTTGGTCAAAAGATACAAAATTTTAGTTTGATAGGAGTATGAAGGCCAAGAGATCTACTGTACGACATGGTCATTGTGGTTAATAACTATGTATGGTATACTTGAAAATTGCTAGGAAAGTAGATTTTAAGTGTGCTCACTACAAAAATATGATAAGTAGTACGAGAGGTAATCTATATGTTAATTAGCTTGATTTAGCCACAATATGTCAAAACCTGATGATGTACACTATAAATATATACAACAAAAAGAGTAGATTCAGTAATCACTTATTGCTTTTCATTATTCATTTGAAATAATGCTGTAATAATACATGCTCTGCTGAAGTGACCATTTTCACTAGGAGCAGGGATGGATGCTGTGAATGAACTCGCTAATCAGTGTTCCCACCCTCTGCCTATTGTACTTGCCTGGCTGTAGATTCTGCAAAACCAAAGATAACACTTTCCATAAGTCTTTGCAGCCAAGAGACAGGATAAGAGTTAGGTTCTGCCAATAAGATGCATTTGCACACATTTAGAAAGGTAGAAGAAAGGATTATTTCTGCTGCTTTTGTCTTTTTTTGTTTTCTACTAGCAAATCAGACCTTGCTTTCTAAAGCAACATTCAGTGTCCATTCTTCACTTCTCTTGTTGTTGTTGTGGCAAAAGTAGTGATGGCATCTCCCAACTTTCTAATTTTGGAATTGCTTTTAGAGTGGAATTTTCATACTTAATAGTTCCACTGCTCATTTCAGTTGCTGGGTGTATCAGTTGTGATGTGCTGAGTTTCAGCTTTATAATCCACCTCTCTCTCTCTCTCTCTCTCTCTCTCTCTCGCCCTCTCTCGTTATTGCCTAAAGCACTTTATTCTCTGTATTAAATGCATCTTTCCTCCTTTAAATATTTAGATTTGTGTCTCAGTAACACAGAAGTGTATCAGACTGTGAGTTGTTACCCCATATCTCTTCCTAACCTCTTTTTATAATAGAGTTTCAACTGATCACATGCTGATCCAACTAAAGACTGCCCTTTTCAGCCTCCCTTGTGAGAGGTGTGACCATGTGTCAACATTCTAGACAGTAGAATTCAAACAGAAACTATACGTGATACTTCTGGCTTTGTCCCTAAAAAAGGATAGAGTATGTAATATTCTGTTACCTTTCCCTCTTTTCTGATCATTGTGTGCTGACAAAAAATTGAGTAGCTTCCCTGAATCCAGAGACAGAAGTGCCATGTTGAGAATGGTAGGGCAGTCTTGTCCTGCCAAAAGTGAACCAGCTACCACTGGATATTTAATGAGACATAAATTTCTATCTTGTTTGAAATTCTGGGTTTCAGGTTCCCCAATCTCTCTTTTAATAACAACTTATTTTAAATAAAGCATGACTTGGTTACTAGAAGTAGGCTCTATCATAATAAAAAATGAGGTATTGGATTAGTATTTGGGAGTGGGTGAGAAGAGCACAGATATTGAAGGCTGGAAAGCTAGTGATTCTCATTATGCTGTGATAAAAACATTTGGTAAAACTGCCAGTTGCCATCCTTCTAAAGGTAGTTTACTTCCCAAAAGAACATGTAAGCTCTGTGAACTGTTGGGGAAAATTCAGAACACTGAAAACACATAGAATGTTGATCTGTGTTGGCTGTTACTTGTTCAAAGTTGTGTGACGAGACGTACTCAGGCTACTTTTAAGAAGTGATTTTTGAAACACAGCCTTAGCAGTAAAAAGGCCTCAGCCTCCTTCAAGTGTCCACATTAAAGCAACTCAGTTAACTGGGGACCAGCCTAGTTTCAGAGGTCAGGCTAAGAGTGATCTTTCCTAATCTAATAGCTAGTATTTTGGGATAGCTTCAGAGTAGACATCCTTAAGTTGAGGGAGAGCAAAACATGCTGATCAAAGAAGTCACCAAATTAAAAAAAAAAAAAAAAAAAGGTTTTCAAGCAGGGCAACATTGTCTAGAGTAAGTCTTTAGTTATAGTTATTTGCCCATGGATCTAACTCTAAGCAACTAGACCAAAAGTATACTATGTTTTTGAAGGAGTCTTATTGATCTGAAAAAGCCAATGTGTGTCCGACCTTTAGAGCAACTCCAAAGCTGCCCAACTGGCTTTGCTGAATATGGATCACAAAATGTGTGCAACTCCAGGGAAGGAATATTTTCCAATTCTCTCTTAAGTAGATAATTATAGGGTAAGCAAATACTCCTGAGAGGTAGTACATACATATTTAAAAGAAAAAATTTATTTATTGAATGTTGATATTACACAAAGATAATGAGTGCAAATTGGGCAGTCACAGGCAAATCATGTGGTCGCCAAGGAAGTAATGGGCAAAGAATCTCGCAGAGAAAAGAAAATAGGAATCATAAATAATAAGCAACAAAGAAATTCCTCCTAGATAACATAATTCCACCTAGATAATCAAGGAAATGCTTTCACTGCCAGGGCAGGGAATATTTGAAATTACTACCCAATAGTATTTGACCATGACCTTGAAAATGACAGCTATAGTTTTCCTATTCATGTACACCTGGATTTTTGGACTTTGGAGTTCACATTGTTGTCCAGTAATCTCTACCCACTTCTTCCATAGTAACGGCCAACAGTTAAAGGCCCAACCTCTCTTTCAACTAGATGTGAGAGAGTGCCTAGTTCTAGTCAGTGAAATATTTTTTAAGTAGTGCACAATTATTCCAGTTTTGCTCTTAAAAAACTATCTGTGCATCCTTCTGCTCCCTTGCCTCCAACATACACACCAACTGGGCAACATTGTGCTGAGGATAGCAAAGTTGCATTACAGGTCCTTCTCCTCATCTTAGATAGAAAAGAGGAGGAGGAAGAAAACACAAGAGAGAAAATTCT
This sequence comes from Carlito syrichta, assembly GCF_000164805.1. Taxonomy (NCBI): domain Eukaryota; kingdom Metazoa; phylum Chordata; class Mammalia; order Primates; family Tarsiidae; genus Carlito; species Carlito syrichta. The sequence continues at coordinate 353,252 of NW_007259470.1, forward strand.
GTCTTGTTTACACTGCTGCATTTTGAGAATCTTTATTACAGAGTTTAAAGTAATACTACATTAACTTCCACAGAAGCCATAGATTCAAAAAATTATCTTTCTTAAAACTGTACTTATATTACTTACAAGAAATAAAATAAGAATAGATTCAAACTGACTATTTCTAGATGCGGGCTGACATGAGAATGTTACAAAATCTTACAAAAATTCATATTCCAAATTTGTTTACAAATAATTAGCTCCAGCTACTATTAAAATATATAATTCTTCCACTAAATAATGACTTTAATAGTCGTTAAATTAATTTTAATAAACATTTTTTCACAGGTTTGTATGTTAAACTACTACAACTTTCCACGTGATTTGGTATAGAGCAGAGAAACAATGGTCATAGAAACATAATCAAATAAAGTTTAGAGTTCCATTCTGAAAAACAAAACAATTCCAGCTGAAAAACAATCTTAGATCATTAAGCACATGTGAAATTAATGTTCAGTAATTAATACAGAATATACAAAAATAAATAGAGGATTGCTTTTAAAAGTAATTCAGACTTTTTTTCTCAATGTAACAAGGTATGGTGAGGAAATCCTCTTGCTGAAAATAAAAACAAAAAGTTCCATGTTTCTCTATTCTTAAATCTTTTTTTTTTATTTTAATGATGTGGGGTACAATTCAGGATTAGATACATAATGGTCATTGTATGAGTACCTTTCAAATCATTCAATTGAATAATTACTCATATTTCTAAAATTTAAAACCTATATATTTTGATGTATTTTCCCCCTTAATTTCTAAAATTTAAAGCCTATATATTTTGATATATTTTCCCCCCTTAATCAGTCTCATTGGACAGTCCCAGAAAGTGCCCACTGTTTTATTGCCCATAGAGTTGCTGATGTGAGAGCAAAACTGAAATACAAAATCTAAGGGGTGAGAAGCAGAGGATAAAGCTTGACTAACTCTTACAAATGAAAGAAAATTAGTTGAAGACACAAAGTTTGGTTATTGACTAGTTTTATTATTAATCATTGTGTGTTACTGCAACAGCCAGATAATTAGCATATAGAATATAAGGGATAGTGATGATCAGACTGGAATATGTTTTGGACATTTGGGAAAAAATACATGAATACTTCTAGTCTTTCAAGAATATCATTGTGTTACACCTGAAGAGCACAGTGGTCACTGTGCTAGTTTTTTTTTTCTAATTCCATTTATACCTTTTGAGGTCTAAGTTATCTAGATAAAATCCCTTTTAATATCTTCTCTTGTTCTTCTGAAATTGCATTGCTCTTTATCTAACAAATCTTGAGGCATTTCTAACTTTCTGACTTATATTTTGATGTGTTCTTATATATATATACTTATATTTTACTCTTTCTACTATAATACATATTTATTATGATATAATATTTAATGATGTATATTTAATATAAATATGATAATATATTTATATTTTCCTATTCTACTATAATGCAGAAACTGTTTTTTTACCATCCTCTTGCTTCTTAAACATAATAAACACCAATAACTATTTTTTAACAATTATCAATAGGTTTTTATTCTGCTTCTGAGCCTTTTGTATTTTCAAACCTTCATTATACTATTTTTACTTTATATGCATTTATAAAAAAATATTTTCAGCCGGGCTCTGTGGCTCAGCCTGTAATCCTGTGCCTTCGAGAGGCTGAGGTGAGTAGATTGCCTGAGCCCGCGGGTTTGAGACCCACCTGGGCAATTTGGCGAGACCTCATCTCTACAATAAATCAAAAAATTAGCCGGGTGTGGTAGTGCGCGCCTGTAGTTCCAGCTACTCAGAAGCCTAAGGCAAGGATCGCCAGAGCCCAGCAGGTCGAGGCTGCGGTGGTCGGGAGCATCCCACTGCCTTCCAGCCTGGGCAACAGAGTGAGACTCCAACTCAAAAAAAAAAAAAAGTTATTTTCTAAATTTATTAACTTAATTACTTCTTTAGTCATTCTGTTGTCTACTGGAGACTAAGCTAATACAGCAAATAAGGAAATTCTTTTTTCCATAAATTTTTTATCACAGTTTCTTTAAAGGTTTTTTTCTAATGCATTGTTTGAATATAATAATTTTCTTGCAATATATCTCATCTACAATAAGAAGTATAGGTCTTAAGTACATAGCTTAATGAGTTTTGAAAAGGGCATGGACCTATCTAACCCTGTTAAGATACAGAATTTTTTCATCATTCCAGAAAAAGTTTCCTCATGTGTTTTCCAAAACAAGCTCCACCTCTCTTCCCAGAAGTAATCATTGTCCGAATTTACATTAATGAGGTTCAGGACATGCTACCCCAAAATATGGTAGCTTGATATTTGAGGAAACAGTGGAAGCAAGATTACTCGTTGACCTTCTTCCACTCTTCTCTCCTGAAGTAGGTCATAATAGCATTACCTTTTCTTCTAAAGTAGGCCATGAAACTTTCATTGAAGAGATACCTTTCTCAGAGGAAAGAAATGCCCTTGTCTCTGAAGACAGAGACACAGTCAAATCTGAACAAACAGGTCTTGCTAAGTTCCCTGTATGTTACCATTAGATCATACCATTTTGTCCTCCAGCCACACTTCTGCTGGACTATCCTCTTCTTCATCAGACTTAGCATAAAAATACACATGCCCCTCTTTCTTTGGGTTTTCATTTCTGAAGGCTCTCATACCACATACAACTTTTATTAAATACATGTATGCTTTTCTTTTGTTAGTCTGTCTCTTATTATACGTGTCTCAACTATAAACCTTGTGATGGGTGTGGGAAAGATATGAGTTTTTCTCCTCTGTGCTATCATCATATATTATTTTCATCTTTATAGATCTTCTAGATTATGCTGTCTTCTGTGAAGAGTATTTAATTTGTTTGGCAGGCAGTGAATATGTTGGTGTCTCAATTTGATCATGTTGAGCTTTATTATAGTAGAGGGAGATAGACCAGCCATGATTACTGAGTAAAATTGTGTCAGAAATTTGTACCATATTCATTCTACAGCTTTAGTTATGTCCTGTATATAAGTTGTAGTCTGCTCAGAGAATTGTAATAACCTATGTCTATATTTTCATGAGAACTAAAAATATTGATTTGACTCTGAATGTCTGCTTAATTCTAAACATTAATATTTGAAAAAGTTATGTTCTGTAGCTTTTTAACTGAATGTTTCTTTTTTGAAATACCCTTTTTCTGAAAAATAAAACTCTAGAAAGAATTCAAATAAATAAAATTTACATATCTTAAAATCATTAAGTAGAACTTATCAGATTCAGAGATGGATTATTAGTAGAAACATGAATAATAACAAAGTGTCACATATAATTTCAGTACCTTCATTCCTCATCCCTTAAGATAGATTACTGGTTTAATTTGCAGACGTCCTCCCAAATTCTAATGAATGGGTGTGGGATGCATATTTCTATAATGTACTATAAATGGAGACTATTAAAAAGTCTCAATTTAATGAAAACTAGCAATGATTAACTTAAAATAATCCAAATATCGTTGTTACATAATTCAAGAAAACAGATTAAGTATAACAGCATGATCCTTAAAATATTTAAATGATGGATCTATGTTTTTCACCTCAACAGATATTTTAAACTATGGAGGGAAGCCCCCTTGGGTGCCCTCCTGCTCTGGGAGATTTTCTGTCCTTTCAATAAATCCTGCTTTCCTAAATAAATGAATAAACTGTAGTGATTCTTTTTTTTTGAGTCAGAGTCTCACTCTGTCGCCCAGACTGGAGTGCAGTGGCTGCTCCCGGCCACCGCAGCCTCGACCTGCTGGGCTCCGGCGATCCTTCTGCCTCAGCCTTCCAAGTAGCCAGTATTACAGGCATGTGCTACCACGCCCGGCTGATTTTTTGATTTATTGTAGAGATGAGCTCTCACTGCCCAGGCGGGTCTCGAACCCGCGGGCTCAGGCAATCCACTCACCTCAGCCTTCCAAAGGCGTGGGATTACAGGCTGAGCCACCGAGCCCGGCTGTAGTAATTCTTAAAGATCATTTCCCAAAAGTAAGAGTGGAACTCACTGCTATATTTGTCATACTAAATGTTATACTAAATACATTTTATATGATGAATTTCTTTTTTCTAAATTTTTTTTATTTTAAAGATATGGGGTGCTATTCAGGATTAGGTATACAAGTGGTCATCATATTACATGATGAATTTCAAGTATATTTCTAATCATCCTCAACTATTATCACATGCTTGTATTAGAGATGCACTTTTAGTTTGTGTCATATAACAACTAGCAAAACAACAACAACAACAACAACAAACCACTTTTGTGGACTCAAGTATACAAAACTAGCTCTCAGGATATAAATGTTTATAAGTAAAACATTCAACGATTCCAGAAAACTATTAGTTGACAGTTTAAATGGACCTCTCCTTTCTAATAGAATAGTTTTCATTTGACCACTGAGTAAGTTTTTGTTGTTGACATAAATAAATAAATGTGATATAAGTATTCACAATCTCAGGCAACATCATAAATGCTCTCCACCTGTCTTTGCATAGACAATAGATCAACAGTCAAAATTTATTACCTCTGTAAACACCAGATATGTTTTACTAGGCAAAGATTTCTGAGAACTTTATATAGAAAATATAAGTATGGCATGAAATGTTATTCAAATACATTTATAGATGAAGTTTATTAAAAATCAAAACTGAAGTTGGGGCCGGGTGTGGGGGCTCACTCCTAGAATCCCAGCGCTTTGGGAGGCAGAGGTGAGAAGATTGCCTGACTCAGAGGTTGAAGACCAGCCTGAGCAACATGGTGAGACCTGGTCTTGACAATAAATAAAAAAATTAACCGGGCATGGTGGAGCATGCCTGTGGTTCCAGCTACTTGGAAGGCTGAGGCAGAAGGATCACCTGAGTCCAGCAGATTGAGGCTGCGGTGGCTGTGAGCTTGCCACTGGACTCCAGCCTGGACAACAGAGTGAAACTCCGACTCAAAAAAACCCCCAAAAACAAAAGTTGGTATTCGCTCATGTAGGTCAGGCCTACTTTTCTAACATACCTGTTTATTTGTGTGACTATTTTGTTTTAATACTGCAATCTCTAAACTGTTTTGCTGCTAGTTTGCCTGAACAATTAGTTAGGTCACAGACGCAGGAAAATATTTAGAGTTTTAAACGCTAGCAAGAAAAGGTCAGCAGAGCATTTATTTGATTTGAATACTTACTCTTTCAGAATTGCAGTTAACTTGAATGTTAATGAATGCACATCTGCTTTGTCCTGATGTAGGCAATCTGCTTTTTAAACTATTCTAGAGCTCCATCTTCTGGAAATGAAATGTCAAGAAGCAACTCGTGATTTTGGGGTAAAGTATCACAGTATTGAAAAAAATCATTCCTCATAAGCACTATATATTCCTTTCAATCAAATTTTATGTTTTCCCCCTTGAGAGATTAGAGAAGACAAGAACGTATGGCAAATTCAGAGTAAGTGATATGTTTTTTGACTGCTATACTAGGAATAAAATTCTGTAAATGTCACTTTTCCCCCTTTGATAGATAGACTAAATAGCATAATTTTTTAACTTCCTTAATATGTGACATTTTTATATCTAGTAAGAGGACATAGAAATGTGTAATGCTATTATTAATATCATTAGGAAAAGCTAAGCTTCAACAGTTCCAACTATATGTTCTAAACTAATTAGTGAACAAACATTTTTTGCATAAGACGGGAGAGAATCAGACTGTTTGTAACTAATTCTATCTAAACTGTGTTAATCAAACTTATAATTGGTTAAAGTGCATATTTGATTCGAGGGTGTTCAACATTTACCTCCTTCAAGAAAATGTTATTTTCACTGTGCTATTATTTAAAAAATTTTAAAAAGAAATATTAGCATTTTGTTCTTGGAAACAAATTGGAGTTAAGAAGAGTTTGTAAAAAAAATGTTTAAAAATGGCAGTCCTATTTCTGAAATTTTAACTTTGTGAAAAGTAAGGTGTTTCTGAGGTTTTACTTTTTAAAAAGTTAGCAGAATAACTTCAACCCCTAAATCTTATTTATTTATTTAATTTTTTTTTTTTTTGAGTTGGAGTCTCACTCTGTCGCCCAGACTGGAGTGCAGTGTCCGCTCCCGGCCACCGCAGCCTCAACCTGCTGGGCTCCGGCGATCCTTCCGCTTCAGCCTTCCAAGTAGCCAGAATTACAGGCATGCACTACCATGCCCGGCTGAATTTTTGATTTATTGTAGAGATGAGGTCTCGCTGCCCAGGAGGGTCACGAACCCGCAGGATCAGGCAATCCACTCATCTCAGCCTCCCAAAGGCGTGGGATTACAGGCTGAGCCACTGAGCCCGGCTGTTATTTAATTTTTAATTCTGGAATCTTGACAACTATGAAGATATGTTCTAGTCAAAGAATCTTAATGATATCATACAAGTGTTGTCTAAATCTAGAAAAGCAAATTTATTGTACATAAATAACCACTCCTGCACATGGTAAATATTACTAATTAATCTTGACTCTGTGTTCACTAAACCAGCAAGCAGTATATACAATACTTTGCTCAAAGGTGCTATTCTCAATAGAATAGACTTTATTTATGAAATACAGGTTACTGATTATTTAGGCTGGAAAGATCATGAAAAAAATGAAAAGGAAAATACTTGCAATGGAAATAGGGGAGAAAGAAGAATAAGATTAATATTAATTTTAAAGAAAAAGTGAAAAAGCAGTTATAATTTATATTGGTAAATAAGACTTTTACTTATCTCAAACTATCTTCAACTATATTCCCCTATTAGATATCCATTCTTTTGAAAGTAATTTTTCTGATTAAAATTTAAATACAAATACCCTTGCAAGGGTAAAAAACATAATGTTATTTCAGTCATTAACACTTTTATTTATTCATTTCTCCAAAATATCTGTTACATTAGGAATATATTTTCTCTCTATCTATCTTCTTTCTTTCTCTCTCTCTTTCTTTTTTTCTTTCTGACTCTCCCACCTTAGCCTCCCAATGTGCTGGAACTACAGGCGCACACCACCATGCCTGGCTTGCTATGTTGTCCAGGCTGCTCTTGAACTCCTGTTTTCAAGTGATTTTTCCACTTTGACTTCTCAAGGATTTGGGGTTACAGGCATCAACCACCACACCCAGCCAGGAACATTTTTTCTTAGGTGGAGGCTGAAGGAATGAATTATAACAAATTTTTGAGCACAACGTGCAGTCCAAGGAGAGCAATTGCCATTGGAGATTTAAAAAACCAAAACAGATTGATGACTTTGTCCAAGAAGAAATTCAACAATTTTGAAGCTATTAGGTGCCAAATACCATTCTGTGTGCTTAGGATACAAATACTATGTGCTGGGGTCCTGACTACACAAAAGAACCTCATTGGATGATAAACATGTAAGTGAAGGGGTCTGGAACTTTTAAATTTAATTTATTATCAATACAGAGGGTAAAAATTCAGAAGAATTTGCAAATAAAACAATTTTATGTTGAATAATAAATTTCAAAACAATGTATATTGGGTCAGAACAGAGATCAAATAAATCACCCCAAAGAGATATTTGACAATAGCAAGACATGCTCCAAATTGTTGTCAATGTATATTATATAATCTTGAATATATATGAAATATGATGCTCTTAAGAAAAATTAATTAGTAATAGAAACATAAAGACATAAAGAAGTCAGCCACAGACGCAAAGTTGAGGAAATCTATCCAAATATTGCCCATGTTAATAGGTAAAGCTTATCTTAGTTGCAAGTTGGTTTAAGGAGAAAGAGAGGGAGGTAATTTACAGATTTTTAGGTTTATATAACTTAAACATTCAAGGGTATGATTTACTTCAGACTGCTTGATCTCAGATTTCAAAATCGTCACCTGGACTTGGTTTTCATTTTTTAATTTCTCACCTTGGCTTTTCTCTGTTTCCTGAATGTATAATCCAGGTTAGTAGTTTCTGCTTTTCAGCAGTTCTTACTAATTTGAATCTCACTGATTCTTATTGCCCTGTCTTCCTTGCCTCATTAGATGTTGGACTTGCCACAAAAGAGATGTCCATACACATATCTTGAGAGAAAAAACTGGAATCTTTTGAGTATTATAATTTCATATTCTAAACCTGGGTTTCCCAAGTTGTCTAGGTTCTGGGAGATGGCAATAGATGTTCTGTCTGCCTCCTTTAAAAAAATCTATCTGGGAAATGGAACTTAGAGATTTCCCTTTTCAATATCAATAATGAACACTGATGTATTAAGAGCTGTGAGAAGTCCTGCCATGAGAAAGCAAATTTCTAGAATGTGTTGAGTACATGCTATGTTTTTACAGCATATTATTTTCCTTTATCAGACCATTGTGATTCAGATTGGGAAATTCTGAGCTAGACTACCTCAAATGTAAAAATAAAACATTTGTTATTGGAACATACTGCCATTAATTATTCAAATTACAATGTTCTCTTTTGTATACATCAGAGTCTGCAACCAAATCTTTGGTTATGAGTCTTCCTATAAGTCAGCCTGTGAGGAGAGATTTTCCTAGACCTGTCCATCAGAGAATTTCAGTTTGAGTGACAGTCATATTGTTAATGGTAAATCACCAAATTGTACTCAGTTTTATACATTACACTTACTATCAAAAGTATGGTGTGTTTGCCCATGACAGATAGATTCATTTGTTATGTGCTGAAAAAGTCAGCTTTTTAAACCTGCAGGAGTAGTAAATTTTGACCCTGAACCTTGTACATTGAATCAGTTATGCCTCACTGCAAAGCCACCTAGAGGGCAGCCAGTTACCATGCACTGGAGACCCCTCGACCGTCCTTTTGAGAATTTGATTTTGCCAGGTGTGGGTTGATTTTGTAAGGGATGATTACGGCAGTGTTCCCACAAGCTCAATAAATCTTGAGGAGGGCTTGAATTTAAAAACAAATTAAAGATTTGCAAATAAAATTTATTTATCGGTTAAAAGTTTAACTTCTTTTAAAGAAAAATGTGCTTTATTCTTAATCAACTATCAAAAAATTAAACTCATAAAAGCCAAAACTAAGGAAGTTTTGAAAAAAATTTTGGAGTATTAGGCTAGTGGTGGTAGTAAAATTGCTCTGAGTATTTTAGAAAATGTTTATGTGCCTTAACACCAGAAATTCACCTTGCAAACTTATAAATAAGGAAATAAGCTAATGAAATGGAAAATATTACAAGAAATATCTTATTATGACAGTAATAGGAAAATTTTGGAGCAGTCTTATTGTCCAACCACAAGGAAATGGTTAAGTAAATAATGGTGTATTAAATAGTTAGAATCTCATGTATCACTAAATTTATAAGTATGAAGACTATGTAGTGACATTGAAAAATGGCAAGTTAGGCTGTGTGCGGTGGCCCAAGTCTGTAATACCAGCACTTTGGGAGGCCGAGGCAAGAGGATTGCCTGAGCTCAGGGGTTCAAGACCAGTCTGGGCAACTTGGCGAGAACTTGTCTCAACATTAAAAACAACTACAATAAAAAAATTAGCTGGGCAGGGTAGTGTGTACCTGTAGTTCCAGCTACTTGGAAAGCCAAGGCAGCAGGGTCGCCTGAGCCCAGCAGATAGAGGCTGCAGAGGCCATGAACATACCACTGCACTGCAGTCTGGGCAACAGAAGTGAGACTCCAACACGCACACACACACACACACACACACACACACAAATTGCAAGTTAAATAGACTGTGCTTAAAATTGTACACTGTAGTGATAATTAATAAAATATGTGTAATTATAAATAAATTTCAGATGGGAACACTGGAAAATGAAAGATATTGTCTTCTACCAGTGAGAATAAAATAGTTTTTTTCCCCTATTAAGGCATCATTGGGCGTTTTGAAAAATACACAATTTTTAAATGAAGTAATGGACTGCTGCAAAATTATTCTGAAGAAGTCTAACAATTTTATAATGAAATATTGAAATGTAATTTAAATTTTCACTATAAAGCAGACAGACTTCTTTCTATTGTTTAATTATAACACACTAAGATCAAAATCTATAAAATGCAGGTGCTAACTTTGAGTTAAGATGGGAATTCATTGGAAATTAGAGATTCTATAACATGAAAAATCAAACACTGTGGTTTCTGAGTAAAACATTCTCTCAACATGAATTATATAATAGAATATAACTTGTTTACTTTTCCATTATGAATTTTCCTATTTTTTCTGACCTACAGTATCTTTCCAATAGAGACTTCTAAAATATAGAGACACCCACATAATCTCTTACAGTACTTTTCAGTTTCCATGCTTTAGAGTTTGATCCTCACAAAAATTTTGTGAAAGAAGTGGGTGAATGAAAATACATCTTCTGTGCTGTTGAAAATTGGAGAACTAGAAAAATTATGGGACTTGCCTGGATCACAGGGAAAGAATTATAAAGCTGGGAATCTAGCCCAGTTCTTTGAGCTCAGAAAGAATATTTTATAAGGCAAGTGCAGAATGGTTACAAAGTTAGCAGGTGGCTTGCAAGCCACAGTAATTGTGAATAGCTCATTATCCCAGGCTGGGTCACCAGGAGACGTGGAAGATAAGGAAGAAGGAATACATCCTTAGACACTTCTCAGTCTGAAGCCTTAATTCCTTGAAACTAAAAAAGGAGGTAAGTGTATCATCAAAATGAATGAAAACTCCATAGTTATTAAACTTTAGATCTATATGCAGTTATTACAAAAGTAATATCTATTAATAGTTAAAATAGTCAAAAAGCTTGAAAGGAATAAGTTCTCGTGTTCTATAACAGTGTAGGATGACTATTGTTAACAATAATATATAATTTCAAATAGGTAGAAGGAAGATGTTGAGAGTTCCCAGTACAAAGACATGAGAAATGTTTGAGATGACGAATATGCTAATTATCCTGATCCCATCACTATATATTATATGTCTTGAAATATTACCATGCACCTCATGAATATGTACAATTACGATGCGTCATTTAAAGAAATTGTTCAAACCCCCAAACAGGTTTTATCATATTCTTATTTAAGAAAAGATTGCATTTTCTTCAAGACTCCACCAATATTATGTATGGTCTAAGTAAGCTACTTTGTATTTAACTTCAGATTGTCACACATTGATTTTGAATCATTTTAAAGGTTAATGTTTATTGTTACAAAAGTGTTATACACATCCTGAGGACAAGACTGGATTTTCCCTTTAGTTATTCTCCATGATTCAAAGCAACTTCTGATCAAATAATGGTACTTTCCTGATTTGATTAACATTTTAATTTACTTGAAAATTAATTTTAGAGATAATGTCAGATACAAAGGAAATGATCTGATTCCTGGGCCAGCAGCATAAATGTAATTCTGAGACCCAGAAAACAGGCATGAGATAAAAGTAAGGTAAAGTAAGGTAAAGTTCATGTTTACCAAATATTCATGAACTTTACCTTACTTCACCTTACTTTTGGTTACACTTTTCTAGCACTCTGTCAACATTCAGGATTCTAATTCGTTATAATGCCGAACATATAAGAGTCACGATTTGTCTTCTATGAAGGGTTTGACCAGAGTTAATCATACTGCAATTATCTTAGGATTTTTAAAAATTTTCTTTTTAGGTTCAGCTACTAACTTCTGATTATCTTATTAACTTTATTGACTGGCACTTAGTTTTCTACTATGGTCTATGTTATAGAATTTGGGAGGAAATGTCTTTTTCTTTTAGATATTTTCTTTAGTAGAGAAACGTTTTTGCTTGATTTCATATTTTCAGTTTACTAAGATCTCTTTGACAGCTGATGTTCTTTTATCTCTATTTTATGCTAAATTCATGTAATGTCGCCTCTGTGTCTCATAGTTATTATCACACTGTACCTTGTACTATAATTGACACTTTGTTCTTTCCTACTGAGCATTAACTTTTGAAGGCAGGGACTCAGTCATAATTTTCTTGGTATTCCTTTTATCTGTTTGTAAAACATAAACATCCTCAGGGTATTTTATAAACTAAAGAATTTATGAATGGCTTTCAAATATCTTTTAAAGTTTTTTTCTGTTTTATTTTTTATAAACCTAATTCATATTATTAAAACAGCAAATTAGATACGAAGCCTAGTGTCACATTTAGATTTTTCTGAATTTGAAATTTTATTTGAAAATGAAGAAATTATAGTAAGTAAGAGTATGCATTAAAGATGAAAATCAGTTTTATAAACTAATAGATGAAAAAACAGAATGATGACTCTATAATAAGAACTTTCTCAACACTTGTTTCTGGAAGGTTTAGCACCTACTCTCGTTATTATTTGACTACACATGGTAATTTAATTTAAGTGTCTATAGTGATCTGTGTTTTTAAAATTCTAATTTTACTTCCTTCTTTCTTTGAATTTGAATTGTATTTTGGGCCAGGTAGAAGATAGATACTGACCTTTACCATATAATTTAACCTTTTATAGTTTTGCTATGCTACCTCTAAAAAAAGAAGTTTGAACCAAGAGTCTCAACAATTAAATTATTTTACTAAATATTCTTGCTTTATTCTGTCAACATTTGTTACTCAGGAAAACTATCCTTGAAATTAAAAAAAAAATTGCACACACACACACACACACACACACACACACACACACACACACCAAGAAAAACTTTGCTTATAAAATTCAAACTTGACTTATGAATCAATAATTTTATAATTATTCAGGAATTTCTATGATAGATGAAAATTAAACATCCTTGACACTGAAAATTTTACTACAGAGTACATTTCACAAAACAGTGTACATTCATATTACTTACCTTCTACTTTTGTCTTTAAATTTTATTTCTCTTGCCACTAGAAATGCCAACAGGGAGAGCTCAGAAGGTCATTTTCTGTTTAATGATTGACTGTAAAACTATGAAAGGAGTTTTGGTCACCACTGATTTTATCTAATCAGTTTCTACATAAGTAAAACTACATGTTCCCATAATTTGTTTGAGCACTTTGAGTGACTGGCAAAATCAATTTCTACAATCTCTTCCGTTAACACTTAATATTGCCACACTGTATTATGAAACTAAGCTTTTTCTACTAATAATCTAGTTGTTTAAACTTCCCCCTTTCAGTAACTCTCAAAAACTGAGATGGGAGAATCAATGTTATAAAAAGACTTTTATAAGCCTTTCTTAGAAACATTATTATTCTTTGAGATGCCTACCCTCTTTTGCTGTTAGTGGTCTAAGGTCTAAAAGTTCCATTGAGAACTTAGCAGCACTGAAATTAAAGGTGTATGTTGTACCTTTGTCATATACATCTTCTCTATAGGGAAATTACTGCCTTCTATAAAAAAGATTACTATCTTCCTTTTTCTCTTAAGATGTAGAGAGTAGTCTATACAGCAGTTCTCAAAACTTGTTAGTCTCAAGAATCTTTTATACTCTTAAAGATAAAAATCTCTGAAGAGAGTTTGTTTATATGGGTGATATCTTTTAAGATATACCATATTCGGAATTAAAATTGGGAACAATTTAAAATATGTATTTATTTGTTTTAAAACAAAGATAATAAGTCATTAATTGGTAAAAATAAACCGCCCATAAAAATAACTATATTTTCCAAAAACAAAATAATAGAAGATAGCTATTCTTTTGCATTTTTTTTGTTGAAAAATCATTAGTGTATGGCTTAATAGACAAGTAGACACTTATATCTGCTTCTGAATTTGGCCTGTGATGACATTTGATTTTGAATACAGGATCACTCAGATAGGTAGTAAGAAAGAAAAATATTTTATTAGCATTTTTAGATCAGTGTAGATATTGTTATTTGGTATTATTCTAAAACTCATTAAGTGATAGTTTTATAAATATTAGTTGCAATGCAAAATCTGTTACCCTGTAAATAAACTTCACACTTTATTATATTAAAACCCAACGATTTACTTTGCAATGGATCTTTTACTCATGCATTTTAAAATTTTGTAACAACAGACATTATTTAATTGGAAAATACTGATTTATTGAGCTATGCAATTTTCCTAATGTTGCCACATTTTTATAATATCATACCCACAAACAAATTTCATTTCTTCATATTACTGCTGACCTAAATCTTTCAGTATTGGGAACATATGAAGCAGAGTAGTGGGTACAGGCTTTACCAAATTCAAATTTGTGCTTCAAAGATATAATTTGTTATTGGCACTAACACAGTCAATTGTTTTTCTTGAAGTGACAGGTTTATTTTTTTATTTTTGAGAATACCAAACACCTGATACTTGAGTTTGAATAGCCATAGTTTATCTGCCAGCGATTTCCTCAAGTGAAAATAGTGTTCCTTAAAAAGAGCGTTAGTTCAGCTTTCAATTCCAACATTCATTATTTGCTTTTCCCAGAGACAATTATTATCTTTTGATATAAAACAAAAATGCTTTATTATTAATCTCATGTAATTACAAAGAGTATTAAAACAACTTTCATTTGGGGTTGAGATATTATACAAATAATAGTTTACTGCTTTGTCAGATTTTGTGCTTTAGCTGCTGTCATTCTTAACGAAACTGCCTTTTTTTTGTCCTTGTGTGTTAGTGAGAAAAATAATAACTACTAGAAAAATTTTGAGACACTTCCTTGATATGATAGAAGCTTGATCCACAATGGGATTTGCACTACCAGTGCAAATATCAGCAAAGTGGAAAAAGCAAATAGTATTTTGTAATTTTATAAAAATAGTTTCGACTTCTTGGACCCTCACCAAGGGCATTTGGGATCCCCAGATTTATGGGTGACACTTTGAGAACTACTGGACTAGAGAATAGAGCTTCCATCCATAGTTAGGATGGGTAACTATGGTTACTGATTGAGTAGCTCAGCTTTGCCAGAATTATTTTGTAGTTTCATGTACATTTAAAAAACTTTTAACCTTTTCATCTCAGTTTATTCATCTATAGTTATTTATATAAATGAAAAGATTAATGAACATTCAAGTCCCACAGATCACTAACATTATGATGTTATTAGTAAATATATGTGTGTGTGTGTATAAAATATGTGCTGCAATAGAACCAACTAAATGAATGGTGGACCCTAGAGTCAAAACAGGGATAAACTTTGGTAAAATTTTTCTAAGCTTAATTAATGAATCTCATATTTCTTTTTTTGCGAAAACATGATAGTGGATATTGCTGATTTCCTAAAAATTGCATAAAATTACATCAAAGGTGGTTCAGTGTGAGTTTGTTACATTTTACAGGGTTACTCACATTATTTTAATATTAGTAATTAGAAATGAGATTGCATTATAATAGAGTGCTTTTTTATCTTTTAAGTAATTGAAAATTCATTTTATCTATGCTTAAAACACACTGAAATATTGTTTTCAAATGTAGTAACAGCACCTTCAAGTTAATTATATTCTGTTGCTAAGTATGGATTTTTATTAAAAATAATTCTTAAAATTTCTACTCTGGTGCTTTTCTCTTTAATAGGTCTATTTAATTATCATTATTTTCCTTTTATAGGTTATTCTAACACATTCAGCATCATCATTTGGAGTCAATTTTTGCTACTTTATAGCGTTTTACTTAGTCTTGATAATAAAGATTAATTTAAACTCTCAATCATATACCTTGTATATATATGATACAAACTCTACAAAATGTCAGTAAATATTGGTGATATTCTTGCTTCCTTTCACTTTTGAAATTCTGAAGTTACACATGCTTGTTATATTCCATACCATGTCAACCCGGATATATGTTTAAGCACCTTTCTCATTTTCCATTAAAATTCACTTATGCCTAGCATTGTTAGAATAGTAAACTACAGCAACAAAACTTCTTTTTCCATAAAATTATCTTCTAAGCTAATGCAATTTCCCCCCCTTGTTTCTACAAATGATTAGAAGCACTGAATAATATGGATTTCATCTGTGCTCTCACACAAAAAAGAAAACCCCGGTGGCAGGAACAGAGAAGGGACAAAAGCTAGAATTAGGAGCAAAACCTGACCCTGTGTTTACTTTGGGGGTGTAAGTTAAAGTAGATGGTTAATAATAAATCTTAAACCTACAAAGTGAAAGAAGTATCAGATATACCATGACCTCAATCTGCTGGAGAAAAGAAAATCAAACTTTCCCCTGTCACAATTTTAGGATAGAAGAAATGTCTCTCTTTGAGAAATCGAGATCTGATACTGTGCTTAGGGTGATATGATGTGTGAATACAGCTCTCAGTGTCCTGTAAAAATTTCCAGTCAAGAGATGAGCACAAAGAAATTGTCCCAATTCAGAGATACCCTTGGAAACATGCAACTACTCTAGAGCTACCCTCTTAAAGTTCAGGCTATATGGGGTGGAGTGAGGAGAAGGGGATAAAAGCCTTGTGAAAAGGAGTTTGTAATTAGAAATAGATAATAACACAAATAAAAGAACAAAGTGCCACGAATGAATCATAAGTTATAACAAAGAGAAGTCTTGAGATAGAAGAGCTGAATTGAGAAAATAAAATAAATCTAGTATGCATAAAATGATTAAAGCAATACAGGAAAGCATAAAGTAAAAAGAAACATATAATAGGATAGAACAAAATACTACGAAATGGTACAGAAATATAGATATTTGGAAAAAAGCAGATCTTAAAAAGAACAAAGATATCTATATCTGAACTTGAAAGAAATAATTGAAATAAAATATAAACATTTGCTTAATGATTAAATAGCAGATTACACTCAACTAAAGCAATAATTAGTAATCCGGAAGGTAATTGTGAGGAAATTGCCCAAAATGGTAGCACAGAAGTTTAAACAATAAAATAGAAATCTGTAACAGTTAAGATGCCTGAAAATAGAATATTTCTCATAGAATTTCCTAAGGAGAAAATAGAGACTTTCTTAGACAGAACGTTTTCAAAAATATAATGCCAGATATTTTCCAGATTTAATGAAAAGTAAGAAACTTAACTCTGAAGAAGCAACTCAAGTGCCAAGCAATATAAATAAAAATCCATATACAAATAAAAATAAATATTATTTTATCTTACGAATAAAATAAATTTAAGGCACTATTCCAAGTAATCTTAAGTTATAAAACACTTAACTGACAACTTTTCAAAGCAACAAAAAGAAGCCATTTAATTAATAAAGTAATATGCTCAAATTGCTGAAAGGAAATTAAAAAACATTGTATATAAAATTAAATCGCTTTCAAGATATAGAAAAAATTCAGGGCATTTTTAACAAATTGCAAAAAGGAATACTAAGCTATATACTTCAGGAAACACAGGAAGGGGTAGCATGCAACTAATATTGAGAGTGAGAGATGAAATTAGTATTAAGCACATTTAAATAAGTAAGGCTTAGTTGTAATAATAATAATAATAATAATGTGACCAATTGTGAAAGGTTTAAAGATAAGACAAAATAAGCTAATAAATGAAAAGTAAATGAAAGATAGAAGGGAGATTATAATTAGTTTGGTATCAGGGTAGAACAATTGATTCATTGTCCGGACCAACCGGGGTTATTGGGGTACCTGAAAGAGGGAGTGGAGACTAAAAAGGAACACAAGACTCCTTTCTGCTGCAAAGGGAGGGCACCGGGGCTAGTCCCCGAGTGGCCCCGTTTCTCTTTATTCCAAAGTTTATATACAAGCACAATACAATCAGGCATTCAAACTTCCCCAATCTTCAACATTAAACTTCCCCTCTATCAAGAAGTGTCTGTACCCTGACTCAGACTGTTCTGCTAACATTTCATATTAATTTTGTCCTTGACCAGCACTTTCTGTACTTTGAAAGACACATACTATTCTTATCTGGACTCTGCTTTTCTAGGTAGACAGTTTCATGCTTTAACTATTTAGTCCCCGACAATTCATTATAGACTTTTTTATATATATGTAAAAATATTGCATTGCAATCACTAAAGAAGTAACAATATTATGTATATTTCCAAACCAATAAAAAGGAAATAAGGGATTCTGGTTCAAGACGGCTGATTAGAGGCATACTCACCACCCTCTTCAGAAAGAGTGATCAAAATTACAAACATACAATCATAAGTCATATTTTGAAGAGAATATCTAGGAGAGAACACTAGATTCCAACGCAGAAGTCAGGCTACACGTGAGACACAAAATGAGAAGTAAGGGAGCAGCTAGCTCAGTCAATGTTAGCTGCGATCCCAGAGAAGTTTAGCACTGGAAAAAAGCATAAGTGAGACAACTTCAGTAATCCATTTTCCGACTGTGGACTGCTGCTATCTGATCTATGAGAAAGCTGAACTACTCACATAAACCCTGATGCTAGCATGAGCAGTGATTTGCACCAGAGAGAAAACTCATTTTGGGTCAATCACCTCCCTAAGACCCGCAATGCAGCTGGGCTCCATTGAAAGCGTAATTGTCAAAAAACTGCATCTCGTCCTGGGAACCACAGTCCCGATATCTCCATATCCTGGAAGCCCTCACTGACATTCTCCACTGTCTTCTGAAGGACTATGGTGGCACAGCACTGGCTTAATTCAAAAGTGCTTGTGGGGGCTCCAACAGTGGTAGGCAACTACTGGTAGCCAACAGGGAGTACTATTTCCTGGGAAAGGGAAAACGAAGTGAGCGAGCGCGCGCGCATACAGTCCCTGAGATAAAGAAAGTGAAAGCATGTGATTTCCAAAGTTTGATAGCTTCCTTTCTAGGGCTGTGAGAAGTGACCCTATCCCAGCAGTGACAAAAACTCTTTGCTCAACTTTGCAAGTGAAGAAGGAGGTCCCCTCCTACCGGCAATGTGGCTTTGTGCTCTGGCTCATGCATTGAGAGTGGGACCCTTTCTCCCCCAAGAGCACACCACTGCAAGCACAGTTGCTGCCGCTGACATCAGGAGCTTGGACAGTGAACTAGATTGCTTTTGCTGACATCAGGAGCTGGGGCAGTGAACTAGAGGGCTGCCTGCCTACAGCTGTGAATGTTGACTGCACACCCACTGGCAATGTGGTCTCGATATCTGAGCTCAAACATGAAGAAGGGGTCCCTCCATCATGCAGTGCAGCAATACTGCTAGCACAGAAGGTGAAGAAGTGTGTCTGGATCTGTGAGTGTAGAGCCCACACTGCAGCCAATGCCAACACCAGTGTGCACCACTAGGGACCCAAAGGATTCTCTCTCTACTGCTACTGAAATCAACAACACCACAGTGACAGCCCAGAGACCCAAGAACCTGCTCACTTATACAGCTCACCACAGCCACTACTGTCATCTGAGCAAGCCATCTGGCTAAGATTCAGCCCGTCTGGTTTCACTAACACCATTGTGAGCATATACCATCCAGGGACCCAAGATCGGCATGCTCAGCCCACTGCTTTCACCACTGGGGCCAGGAGACTGGACTACGTAGCATCTTTGTCCTCAGTAAAACTTCAGCATAGCTTTCGCCAATAACTGTACCCCATCACCAAGAAAATCACAGATACCACTGATACTGTTTAGAGTAAAATAACTCATACAGAGACTACACTACTGCACTCAAAGTCAAAGGGCCCAACCCAACTAAACATCACTGATACATCTTCAGGAAAAAGTTCATCTGTATTACCAGTAGGTATACAAAAACAAATATCTAAAACTGGATGGAGTGAATTTCACCAGATGTGTAGATATCAACATAAGGACACAGGAAGAGTGAAACAAAGGTAAATATGACATTTCCAAAGAAAGACAATAATTCTCCAGCAGGAAATGCCAATAAAAAAGAAATTCACAAAATTCCTAAAAAAAGAGTTCAAAATTGTGATAATATAAAAGCTCAGCAAGATACAAGATAATTCTGATAAAATGGTACAAGGAAATCAGAAAACTAATTCAGGATATGAATGTGAAATTTATCAGAGATAAATAAATGTCAAAGAAAAGAAACAAACAGAAATTCTGAAACTAATTAATTTCTTGAATGAAGTAAAAATACACTCAAAAGCTTCAACAATAGGCTAAACCAAGCAGAGGAAAGAATAAAAAACTTTAAGACAAGTCTTTTGAAATAGTGCAGTCAGACAAAAACAAAAAGAAATTAAAAAAAAATTTTTTGTGATATGTAGAACATCATAAGGTATCCAAATATACAAATTATTAGTATCTCTAAAAGTAAAAACAAAATAATAGTGTTCAAAAACGTATTTAATAGAATAATGCATGAAAACTTCACAAGTCTAGCAAGAGACTTATATATCAGATACAAGAAGTTCAATGATCCCAAGTCAGATACAATGCTAAAAAGTCTTCGCCATAGCATATTATAGTCGTTGTCTAACGTCAATGACAAAGAGAAATACTAAAAACAGTAAGAAAAATGTCTAGTCACTGACATAGAAGATCAACAATGTACTTCTCAGACTGGCAGTGGAATTCTCAGCAGAAATTCTACAGGCCAGGAGAGAATAGAAGGATATATTCGGAGTGCTGAAGAAAAGGCACTTAGCAATACTATATCCAGCAAAATTATCTTTCAAAAATGAAGGAGAAATAAAGTCTTTCCCAGATTAACAAATGCTGACTTGCTCTAGATCACTTATCAATACTAGAACTGCCTTACAGGGAATACTCAGGGGTCCTAAACCTGAAATGGAAAAGATAACCATTACCATCAGAAAACACAATCAAAATAAAAGCACTGGCAAGCCAAACAAATAAATGAAAAAGTGAAAAGGCTTAAATGGCACCACAACAGAAAAATCAGCAAATCACAAAAACAATCAATAAAAGAAAAATAAAAAAACAAAGAAATATACAAAATAACCAGAAAACAACATCACAGAAACAAAACCTCACATATCAATAGTAGCCCTGCATGTAAACAGATTATATTGTCCATGTAAAAAATATAGACTGGCTAATAGAATTTTTAAGAATGATATAACCATATGCTGCCTATAAGAAATGAACTTTATCTGTAAATACACATATAGATGGAAAGTAAAGGGGTAGAAAAATATGTTCCATGCAAACAGAAACCAAAAGTGAGTAAAAGTAGCTATATTTATATTACAGAAACAGACTTTAAAGCAAAAATCATAAATAAAGACAAAAACGTTCATTACGTAATGATAAAGAGATCAATCTAGCAAGATAATATAACAATTATATATATATATATATATATATAAAACTCCAACTCTAGAACAACTCAGATTCATAAAACAAATATCATTAGATCTAGAGAAAGAGACAGACTCCAATACAATAACAGTGGGGAACTTCAATACACTCCCACTCACAGCATTAGAAAGATTATCTAGACAGAAAATCAACAGAGAAACATTAGACTTAAACTGGACTTTATACCAAATGATAGACATGTACAGAGTATTTTTCTAATAATTGAAAAATACACATTCTTCTCATTAGCACATGGAGCATGCTCAAAACTTGACCACATATTAAGACACAAAGCAAGTCTCAAAAAATTTTTAAAAGTAAAAATCATGTCAAGTTTATTCTCAGACCACAATTGTATAAAACTAGAATTAAATCCCATAAGAAACTTTGGAAACTATATAGATACTGGAAATCAAACAGCATACACGTGAATGACCATTTGGTCAATAAAGAAACTAAGGTAGAAATTTAAAAAAATATTAAAACAAATGAAAATGAAAACACAAGCTGGGCTCGGTGGCTCAACCTGTAATACCACGCTTTTGGGAGGCTGAGGTGAGTGGATTGCCTGAGCCTGTGGGTTCGAGACCCACCTGGGCAGCGAGACATCATCTCTACAATAAATGAAAAAAATCAGCTGGGCGTGGTAGCACACACCTGTAATTCTGGCTACTTGGAAGGCTGAGGCGGAAGGATCGCCGGAGCCCAGTAGGTCAAGGCTGCGGTGACCGGGAGAGGCCACTGCACTTCAGTCTGGGCGACAGAGTGAGATTCCAACTCAAAAAAAAAAAAAAGAAAAGAAAATGAAAACACACCATACAAAAACTTGTGGGACACAGCAAAAGCAAGCTAAGAGGAAAATTTATAGAAATAAATACAATATAAATAAATAAGACAAATAATTTAAATAATATAATGATGAACCTCAAGGAACTAGAAGAGCAGGAACAAACCGAACCTAAAATTAGTAGAAGAAAAGAAATAACTATCAAAATAGATCTATGTAGAGACTAAAAATTACAAGGGATCAGTAAAGGAAAAATTTTTTAAAAGATAAATAAAATGGATAAACCACTAACCATACTAACAAAGGAAAGAGATAATACAAATACACAAAATAAAAAATGAAAAAGGAGCCATGACCAAGTAAGCTTCATCCCCAGGATGCAGGGCTGGTTCAACATTCACAAGACCATAAATGTCATTAAATACATCAACAGATGTAAAAACGAGAACCACATGATTATCTCATTAGATACAAAAAAAAAAAAAAAAGCTTTCGATACAACCCAGCATCCCTTCTTGATAAAAACCTCAAACACCTAGGTGTAGAAGGAGCATACCTCAAAATAGTAAATGCCAGTTACGACAAACCCACAGTTAACATATTGCTAAATGGACAAAAACTAGAAACATTTCCCCTGAAAACTGGAACAAGACAAGGCTGCCCACTCTCACCTCTCTTGTTCAATATTGTGTTGGAAGTCCTAACCCAGGCATTTAGACAAGAAAAGGAAATCAGAGGTATCCAAATAGGAAAAGAGGATGTCAAGTAATCCCTCTTTGCTGATGATATGATCCTATACCTTGAAAATCCAAAAGAATCTGTCAAAAACTTGCTTGTACTGATAAAGGGCTTTGGCAAATTCTCAGGGTACAAAATAAACGTGCAAAAGACAGTTGCATTCCTATACACCAACAACAAACAGGCAGAGATCCAAATTAAAAGCACAATCCCATTCACAACAACCACACAAAAAATGAAATACCTCGGCATCTTCCTAACCAGAGAAGTGAAGACCTTTACAATGAGAACTAAAAACACTGCTCAAAGAAATCCAAAAAGACAAAAACAAATGGAAAAATATTCCATGCTCATGGATAGGAAGAATCAACATTGTTA
>NW_007259470.1:376274-415225 GCF_000164805.1 Carlito syrichta
ACACTTCCAGACTTCAAACTTTACTATAAGACTACAGTAATCAAAACAGCCTGGTATTGGTACAAGAACAGACATAAGACCAATGGAACAGATAGAGATTCTGGAAGCAAAACCTCAATTTCTCAATCAACTCAAATTTGACAAAGTCTCCAACAACAACCACTGGGAAGAGGAGAACCTGTTCAGTAAATGGTGCTGGGAAAACTGGCTGATCACATACAGATGATTGAAACAGGACCCCTACCTTCACCATAGACAAAAATTAACTCTAAATGGACCAAAGACCTAAATGTAAAACCTCAAACTATAAAAATCTTAGAAAATGCAGGAGACATCCTTATGGAAATTGGAACTGGGAACCAATTCCTATTCAGAACCCTAAAGGCCAATACCTTGAGAAATAAGATAGACAAGTGGGACCTCATCAAATTAGTGAGCTTCTGCAAAGCGAAAGAAACCATCAAGAGAGCTGGGAGACAACCCACAGAATGGGGGAAATATTTGCCAACTGTATATCTAACAGAGGCCTGACATCTGGGATCTACAAGGAGCTCAAATGCACCGAAAGGAAAAAACAGACAGCCCTTTAAAAAGTGGGCAAAAGACATGAATAGACACTTCTCAAAAGAAGATATACGGGCAGCCAACAGAGACATGAAAAAGTGCTCAGACTCACTCATCATCAAAGAAATGCAAATCAAAACCACACTGAGATACCACCTAACTCCTGTAAGAATGGCCATCATTAATAAAACAAACAACAACGGGTGCTGGCAAGGATGTGGAGAAAAAGGAACGCTTCTACACTACTGGTGGGAATGTAGACTAGTACAACCTCTTTGGAAGACAGTGTGGCAATTTCTGAAAGAACTAGAAATCGACCTTCCCCATGACCCAGCAATTCCCCTATTGGGAATGTACCTGGAGGAACTCAAATCATTCTACAAAAAAGATACCTGCACACGTATGTTTGTTGCAGCTCTAGTCACAATAGCAAAAACATGGAACCAACCATGTTGCCCATCAAAGCAGGACTGGATAAAAAAAATGTGGTACATATACACAGTGGAATATTATGCAGCCATAAAGAAGGACAAATATATGGACTTTGCAGCAAATTGTATGAATTTGGAGTCGATCATACTCAGTGATTTATCACAGAAACAAAGAACTGAGTTCTATATGTTCTCACTCATCAGGTGACCTTAAGCATTATAATGCTGTAAGAAAGGGGTTGGCAGTAGTGGAAAACTGTCAGGGGAGGGCGGGTGGAACTGGCAGTTGAGGGAAACTGCTAGGGGAGGGAGGGGCATACCTTATCAACAAGGGAAACTGCATGATCAATGTTTGTATACCCAATCCTGAATTGTACCCCACATCTTTATAATAAATAAAATAAAAGATAAAGTTGATAAACCATTAACCATACTAACCAAGGAAAGAGGTAATACAAATACACAAAATAAAAAATGAAAAAGGAGATATTTAAACTGATACCGCAAAAATACAAAAGATCATCAAAGATTATTATGAACTGATAACAAAGAAAAAACTAGAGGAAATGGATAAATTTCTTTACATATACACCCAAGAAGATTGAATCATGAAGAAATAGAAAACCTGAACAGACCAATTGAATAACAAAATTGAATCAGTAACAAAAGATCTCCTTATAAGAAAATCTCAGGACCTAATAGATTCACTGAGGAATTCTATTAAATGTATATAAGAGTAACTATTACCAATTCTCCTCAAACTTTTCCAAAAAACTGGAAAGGAGGAAACTTTCTCTAACCCATTCTATTAAGTCTGCATTAATGTGATAGAAAAGCCAGAAAAGGAAAAAGCAACAACAAAATATGCTATAAGCCAATATTTATGATCAATGTGGATACAAATAGAACATAGAACAAAATATTGGCAAACCAATCCAATTGTTCCATCAAGAAGATAACACACCATGTCAAGTGGGATTTATCTCAGATATTCAAGAAATGTTCGACATATGCAAATCAATAAACCCAATACATTATATCATTAGAATGAAGGAAAAAAAGCCAAACATATGATCACCTCAATAGATGCAAAAAAAAAAAAAAAAATCATCTAACAAAATTCAACACCTCTTCATGATAAAAATTCTCAACATAATAGGAATAAAAGGATCAGCTCTTTAGTAATACTGATAAACTCACAGATAACATCATACCGAATAGAAACCTTTTCTCTAAAAACTGGAACAAGACAAGATTGTCCACTTTTACCATTGCTATTCAACATAGTACTGGAAGTCTTAGGCATAGCAATTAGGCTAGAAAAATAAATAAAAGGCATCCAAATAGGAAAAGAGCAAGTCAAATTTTCTCTCTTTGCAGATGACAGTCTTATATCTAAAAAAGCCTAAAGACTCCACCTTAAGACTCTTAGAACTGCTAAGCAAATTCAATAAAGTTGCAAGATACAAAATCATCATACAGAAATCAGTAGTATTTGCATACACCAAAATCAAACTAGCTGAAAAATCAAGAAGGCAATTCCATTTATAATAGTCCAAAGATAAAAACAAAACAAAACCTACAAAAAATTTAATCAAGGAGGTGAAAGATCTCTACAAGGAAAATTACAAAACACTGATAAAAGAAATTGATGAAAATACAAAATAATGAATGGCATCCAATTCTTATTGACCTAAGAATTAATATTGCAAAAATGATCATACTGCCCAAAACAACATGCAGATTTAAGGCAGTCTCTATCAGAGTACCAACATCATTGATTACAGAAATAGAAAAAATAATTCTAAAATTTATATGGAACTAACAAAATAAAAGCCCAAATAGCCAAAAAACAATCCTGGGGGTGGGGTAGGGTAGGGGAGCTGGAGTCTGCTTTCAAAATATGTTACAAAGCTATTGTAACCAAAACAGCACAGCATTGGCATGAAAACAGAAATATGGACTAGTAGAACGGAATAGAGAACTCAGAAATAAATCTACAAATTTGATAAATCAACTGATTTTTGACAAAAACAGAAGAATGAAACTGGACCCTTGTCTCTCACCATACAGAACAGTCAACTCAAGGTGAATTAGACTTAAACATAGGACCTGAAACTATAAAGCTACTAGAAGAAACTTAGAGAAAACTCTTCAGGACGTTGGTCTAAACAAATATTTCATGGCTAAGACCTCAAAAGTACAAGCAACAAAAACAAAAGTAGACACATGGGACTATATTAAACTAAAAAACTTCTGCACAGCAAAGGAACCAATCAAAAGGGTGAAAAGACAACCTACAGAATGGAAAAAAATGCAAATTACTCATCTGATGGGAACTAGTATTCAGAATATACAAGGAACTCAAACATCTCAAAAATAATCCCATAGAAAATGAGCAAAGAATATGAATAGAGTTCTTTCATAAAATCATGTCATTTGCAGCAACACATATGACACTGAAGGACATTATGTTAAGTGAAGTAGGTTAAGTACAGAAAGACATATACTGCATGTTCTCACTCATAAATGGAACTAAAAAAATTGATCTCGCAGAGATTGAGAATAGGACAACAGATACCAGAAATGAAAGGTGTGAGATGAAGAGAGGTTGGTTATAGGTACAAACTTATAGTTAGAAAAAATAAATAAATTCAAATGTTTGATAGCAGACTAGGGTGACTATACTTAGCAACAATATTATATACATTTTGAAGTAACTAGAAGAGAGGACTTGATATCAAAACACAAAAAGGATAAGCACTCAGAGTGATGGATACACCTACTCCCCCGACTTGGTCATTGCACACTCTTTGCATGTAACAAACACTCACGTGCACTCCATAAATATGTACATTGTTTTATACCAATAAAAAAGGAAAAAAGGAAAGAAATAAAAATCAATAAATAAGAGAAGAAAGAAAAGTATTTTTAAAAAATTAAAAAAAAAATCTTAGTAAACAGAAAGCACAAAATAAAATATAGAGAAAAATCCAAATATGTTGGTAATTATAGCAAATAACAAAGGAAAACTTTCAAGTTAAAAAACAAATGACTCTGAGTTGGAATTTAAATATAATGGCATCTGGTTAAATACAATTTATAAAATCCATCACGAAAATTGTATTCAACAGTATCTTCTGAGAATCACCTATATGTTAATAATTGCTTTAGCTACTTTTCTTGCAACATTAAAGCAAACAGATAAACATTTCTGCCTTCAGAAAACTCAATTTCAAGTATGAGACAGAAAATAAGCAGTAAAGAAGTACACTACAAAAAACGTGAAAATACAAAATATGGAACACATCTAAAACAGATGTGTTCGAGTTTATATAATAACATATGTTCGGCAATACTTATAAAAATTTGAGGTTTTTACATAAAAAAGATGAAAAAATAAATTGAAAGCAAGAAGGACATTATTAGAGAATACAGATATTAAGTATATACAACAAAATATTCAGCAGGAAAGTATAACAATCCTAAACCTGAATGCATTTGGAAACATAATCTCAAAACTTTTGACACAGCAAAAGTTAAAATGAGACACTTAAAATATGCAATAGTACTTTGAGATTTTGAGGAATTTAAACAAACCCTTTTAAAACTGCTAAAAACCCCCAAAATTAGGACACAGAATATTTGAACAAAACAATCATGGAAACAATTGTGATCAAAGGGACATGTCGCCAACATAAAGTACAAGTTGCTTTAAAAAAAAAATTATCTATATGAGGTATACAAAACCTTGAAGGAACAAATAGTTCATTGTATATAGACTTTTCCAGAGACTGAAAAAAAAAAATAAATTTATCAACCATTTTATGAGGTTAATATAACTAGGTTAGCTAAGCTAAAAGTTAAAAAAAAAGTTATAGTTCAAGTTTATTTTTGAACGTAGAGACAAAAATCTTAAGCACGGCATTTTAAAGAAAAGTAGTATCTACCAACCAAGCTTATTTTAGCCTAGGAAAGATTTCCCTAGGAATGATTGGAAACTTACTAATATTTATTAACATTTTAATGCTAAACCAAGGAAAATCTTATAACTATCTCATTACATGGAAACATTTAAGTTAAAATTTTATGATAATTCAAGATAAAACATTTTAGTAGTCTTGGAATGAATAAAAATACGTTCGCTCTAAAACATCTAATAAAAATGGAAACATTTAATAAAATATAAACAAATGTCTAACAGAATGATTCTTGGTCAAAGATTTTTAAAACAATTATTTTTGTCATAAATTGAATAAGAGAATTACTGACATTATTATTCAACCTTGTATTGGAGGTCCTAGCCAGCACAACTTAACTAAAAAAATGAAATTAATATTAATAATTAGAAATAATAGTTGTCCTTAAACTTCAGTGATGTGACAATTTATATGGAAAAGCCAGATATTTTTACAGGTAAACTATTAGAAAAAATAAAATAATTCAGCAAAATTTCTGGTTACAGAGCAAATATAAGACATTAATGGTGTTCTAATGTTTGAAATGAAAAATTTTAAACAGAACTTAAAAACAGGTAGCATTTACAATTAAAAAGAAACAATATGACTAGAAATATATATGTATATGTGTATATATACATACACATATACATATGAGCATATAATGTAGTAGCATTACAAATCTATGATGAAAAATGTACTCCAATTAGTTGTGACAAACAATTGGTTATATTTGCAGAAACTGATAAATTTATATTCCTTTTTTACTCCAGGGGTGAAAAAATATTTTCATAAGTTGGTTATGAAGTATGCAAAGTTTCTTAAATCTTTTAGAAAACCTTTTAGGAAAAATATCTTATGAAATTGGAGTAGAGAATAGTTTCTTAAAGATGGCAGAAAAAGCACAAAGCTTAAAAGAAAATATTTACACATTTGACTATGTTAGAAAGAATATCATAAACAAAATAAGATGCTACAGTCAGAGAATTTTTAATACATGCAATGAACAAATGATTACAAGTAAAACCATATAAAAAAGACAAAACAAAAAATAGGCAAAAATATATGAACAAGGAATTCATAGAAGAGGATTCTGATTGGTCAATGTCATATACAAAGTTGTTTAACTTATAAGATAAATCCAAATTTTCAAAATTAAATATGATATTACAGCATAAAATTGGCAGCTATTTAAAACTCTGATGGGAATTGTTGACAAGGATACAACTACACACTCTTACACATTGCTGGCAACATGTAAACTGTTTTTAAAACAATTTGATTTTACTAGGTATTTTATGGCAATTTGATTTTACTAAGTATTGCTAATGATAGGCATACCCTAAAACACAGTAATTTTACTTTTAGGTATCTTAGCAATCTTCATAACGATATTTGAGGAGACATAATGGGAATTCATTGCTTTGCAATATCGAAAAAATAATATGACTAACAGTATTGATAAAATGGGGCACTAGACAGCAACTACAAATAAATAAGCTAGATCTTTACATATAAAAATAAAAAACAAAATGACATTATCATGAGTAAAAAGTAAAATATTCTTTTACATATGGATTGTAAATAATCACAATATTAATAAAGTTATGTATATACACATATATATATGTGCCTATGCACATCATTATATACAGTTCAATATAAAAAAAGTTATAAGAATATCCACACTGACTTTAGAATAGAGGTTCCTCTGCAGAAGAAGGATGAGGGAAGGATATAAAAATTTGCTTTATTTTAACTATATTTTTAATATGAAATAAATATAGCCAATACGGTAATGCTTGTCATGCTTGGATGGTGTGTTCGCTGGTACTGCTCATGCAAATTCCCTGCTATCTGCATGTTTGAAGTAGTAAATAAAGTATTTATTTATATAAAAATATAAAGAAATTATTTATTTCTTTAGTTAAAAATATTTTAGTACAGGAAGAAGAAATATTCATGTTGCTGCATCTTCTGTGGCCTTTTGGTCCCGTCTTCGGCCTGATAATTACTACTGTTCCCTCAGTACCAGCAGCAACCCACTTTTCCGCTCCTTTTTCCCCCCTAGACACTTTGTTTCCTATTTTCAAGAGATAAAATGGGTTCATTTTTCAGAAATTCTTCAATATTATCGGTTTTGATTTTTGCCTTCCTCCCTTCACTAAGCAGTTGAATGAAGTATTTTTCTACATCAACATAGTTTATCTTAAATCATGACACTAGAGCTCCTACAAATATTTTAGTAAATTATTGAGAGGAAATTGCTTTTTATTGATTTTCCTTTTCCTTCAAAAATTCAAATGCAGAAAATCACTGTGGCATGTGAGGTAAAAAGCCATCAAATCATTAAATATGAATTCTCTTTTCCTGGTATTTGCCTCAGCGCCTAGCAGGATAAAATAGCAAAAGCAATTTGGATGATAATGACAATAAATTATCATGTGAAATAGTCATTATGCATTCTCTAAATTTAAGAAAGTTTTAATATTTAGATGACAAAGATAAGGCAGTTTCACATTTTCCTTTTCCTATGCTCATTATCTATTTTAAACTTGTTGATGTTTTGTGGTGCTAATTTTAATTTACTTTCCGTAATTTAGTGCTGTGGGTGTCCCTACTTCAATTTACTTCCAATAATTGATTATGATGGCTTATAATTTTACTTCATTTCAGCAATACTAATATTAAATTACAATTTATTTACAATACGTATTTTTAAATGTGCCAAAAATACCATGAAAGTCTTAAAATAATGATTTTGAATTCTTTAATTTCAATTCTTTACTGCCGCTTTGAGCTAAATTTACTTTTCAATGTGTGCCATCTTTTAGCATTTAATTATACAGTATATAAAAATTCACAGAGGGCCAAAAAGATTAAAAAGCATGTTTGTTGTTATTTGTAGTCATGAATATAGTGTCGGCTTTCAGTACCAAATTTAAGCAAAAGGATATATTAATTATCTACATTAGATTAAATTGTTAGTTTACTTTTTAAACGTAGTATTTCAGTTAGTCACTTCCACAGCCTTCATTTTTCCCTGTTCCTTCTTAGCCTTTCAAATTCCTGCAAATTCCTCTGGAGGGCACTATTACCATAACTAATACAATTAGCTCCAGATGGCGCGGTAGTGAAAGGTATTGGGTCTTCGCTAATGCTGTTTACCTCTTTTAATATCTTAGTGTTTTGTTACTTTAAATTTTTTATCTACTTAAGGGAGAAAATAAACTTGTCTTTCAATCCCCTTTGAGGATTGTGGACGTTATCCCTTGTCACTTTATACTTCACTTAAAAACAAACACTATTTCTGCCTTTCTTATTACTTTCTGATAAAACTTTCTGGAAAGCAAATGAGATGCTTGTGTGAAATATTACATGTGCATGAGCATTTTTTTCTAATTGCTTTAATAAGTGGCAAATAGAAATTTGAGTAGCGGTATAGAAATCAGCTAAACACATAATCGCATCTAATTTACTTTTCTTCGGCATAATCCTTTGCTCATTAAATGAGAATTTAAGGCAACAAAGCAAAGCTAAACAAAACATAAAGCCCCAGAGGTCAGAGAGTCAAAGATGTTTTTAATGTGTCTATGGAGAATACTGTTATTTTAAGAAAGTGATGCTGCTCAGGATCCTGTATGTGATGACTGTAATCCTGATAATGAGTTCATTAAATAATTTATGTGATGTCATTTGGAATTCTAATTGAAAAGGAATGCTTTTCATTGAAAAATCAATTGAGATAATTACTTATATAAATAACACCTGTGTCACTGCACTATTTATTTGCAGCAGCGGCTTTGTATTTTTGAATACTTGTATCTCTGAATCATTTTTATTTGCTGTTTAAATGAAAACCCAAAAGGCATTTGGAGATTTTATAAGTTTTTAAATTACAACCATAAACTGTTAAGCTATTTCAGATTAATAAAAGTTTTCCA
Source organism: Carlito syrichta (assembly GCF_000164805.1). Lineage (NCBI taxonomy): Eukaryota > Metazoa > Chordata > Mammalia > Primates > Tarsiidae > Carlito > Carlito syrichta. Next base: position 385,173 of record NW_007259470.1, read on the forward strand.
AAAATACACTCTTTCATTTTAATGAAGTATAGCAAAAGAGAAGTGCAGCGACTATAATTTTTGGCATTTAAAAATAGTTTGTGAGGGAAAGAAAAAAGTAATACATACAAAAAACAATTAGAAAAAAGAAAATATCTTTCTTAGTTTCCCCAAAAGTTACATTAATCTAAGTATATACCACATCTATTTATATTCATTCTCAACTATTAATGATTACTTAAAATAGACTACCCTGTCTGAAGTTAGTCACTGCATATTGATAACATTTATAGCAGACAGATTTTTTTTTCTTCAAAGAAAATAACCTTTTTCTTGTTCCCTGTAGATTATACAATGTGTTGATTAATAGCTAACTCAGCATGGGCATTTGCTCTAACTAGGATGGTAATAGGGAAGCAGCTCCAGAACTAAGTGTACTCTGTTTCTTACAGTTTTTTAACAGAGCACTCTTAATAGCAAAGCGATCCCACACACTGTGAAACGTCTCTGGAGCCTTCTGCTGTCTTAAGAAGACATGTTGTCATATTTTGTATGTTACTCTATATAAATCCATGTTTGTTTCAGAAGAAAGAGAATATCCAAAACAATGTGCCCCATTTTATCTCTGACTTCAGTACTCCTATGATTTCACAAGCAAACCTATATTTGAGAAGCAAGTTCAAGAACACACATTCCCAATTAAATATTTGTTCAGTGATAGTTTATTGCTTACTGGTATTAAACCTTGTATAATTTTCTTAATTTCTCTAAACCTCAGCTACACCCTGTAAAATTGAGTTAATATTTGATGGAACCATGTGAAAATGCCGTTTATGCCAGATTAAAAAAATGATGCACTGAAAATTTCCTATGGTTTAGCTTTGCCTTTCCTGAATATATATGACGTGTAAAGTTTCCAACAAAATGCTCTAATCACAGCAATTTTGCTTATGTTAAAAAAAATTGTTGAGGGCTCTATGATAACAGTATAAATAAAGTACTGACTATATTAAAAATAAAAATGTTCCAGTCAGGCACAGTGGCTCAGCCTGTAATCCCAAAACTTTGGAATGCTGAAGCGAGAGGATTGCCTGAGCCCAGAGTTTCAAGACCAACCTGGGCAACTTGGCGAGACCCTGTCTCTATAATAAAGAACAAAAACTAGCTGGGTGTGGTGGTGTGCATCTGTAGTTCCAGTTATTTGGAAGGCTGAGATGGAAGGATTACCTAAACCCAGCAGGTAGAGACTGTGGTGGCCCTGAGCATGACACTGCACTCTAGCCTGGGCAACAAAGAATGAGACTGTCATTAAAAAAAAAAAAGTTCCCACTTTCCCAAGTGTATGTTTTTGTTTGCTTTGTCAAACATCAGTTGGTTGTAGGTATTTGCGTTTATTTCTGGGTTCTCTATTCTGTTCCATTGGTCCAAGTGTCTGCTCTTATACCAGTACCACGCTCTTTTGGTTACTACATACAGCCTTGTAGTATAATTTGAAGTCAGATAATATGATGCCTCCAGCTTTGTTCTTTTTGCTTGGAATTGCTTTGGCTATTTTGGCACTTTTTTTGTTCTATATGAATTTTAGGATTGTTTTTTCTAATTCTATGGAAAATGACTGGTAGTTTGACAAGAATTACATTGAACTATAAATTCCCTTGGGCAAAATGGTCATTTTAGAAATGTTGATTCTTCCAGTCCATGAGCATGGGATGTTTCTTCATTTGTTTGTGTCTTCTGCAATTTCTTTCATCAGAGTTTTGTAGTTATTCTTGCAAAAGTCTTTTACCTCATTGGTTAAATATATTTCCAGGTATTTTAGTTTTTTGGCTGCATCACTCATAATCAGGGAAATGCAGTTTAAAACCACAATGAAATACCACTGTATACCAGTCAGAATGGCCATTATTATAAAATTGAAAAACAATAGATGCTGGCATGGATGTGGAGAAAAGGGCATACTTATATGTTGTTGGTGAGAGTGTAAATTAGTACAGTCTCTATGGAGATCAGTATGGAGATTACTCAGAGAACTAAAAGTAGATCTACCATTTGATCCAGCAATCCCACTATGAAGTATCTACCCTAAAGAACAGTGGTAGTTATATATAAATGAAACCTGCTGGTCTCGATGGCTCAGCCTGTAATCCCGCGCCTTTGGGAGGCTGAGGTGAGTGGATTGCCTGAGCCCGTGGGTTCAAGACCCGCCTGGGCAGTGAGACCTCATCTCTACAATAAATCAAGATATCAGCTGGGCGTGGTAGCGCATGCCTGTAATTCCGGCTACTCGGAAGGCTGAGGCGGAAGGATCGCCGGAGCCCAGCAGGTCGAGGCTGCAGTGGCCAGGGAGCGGCCACTGCACTCCAGTCTGGGCGACAGAGTGAGACTACAACTCTAAATAAATAAATGAATTAATTAATTAAAAAAAAATGAAACCTGTACCCACATATTCATTGCTGCACAATTCAAAATTGTAAAGATGTGGAATCAACGTAAATGCCCATCAACCAGTCACAAGATAATGAAAATGTGGCATATATATATACCGTATAGTACTAGGCAGCCATAAAAAGAATAAAATCTTGTCCTTTGCAGCAACGTGGATGGACCTGAGATCATAACTGACTCTAAAACAGAAATCCAAGCACTTCATGTTCTCGCTTATATGTGGGTGTTAACAGTCACAAAAATGAAAATAATAGATACTAGGGCCACCAATAAGGGGGGGTAGGAGAGGGATTAGGGTTCAGAAACTACCTACGAGACACAGTGTTCATTATCTGGGGAATGGGCCACCTGAGACCCAATCCCCACCACTACACAATATGTCCATGTAATGAATAAGCATGTGTAACCCCTGAAATCTAATATAAAAATAAAAACATTCTCTATTGTGACAGTGAGAAGTCCATAGAATCAAATGAGATAGTTACATTTTTTTAATCACTCAGTAGCTATGAGAATAACCCAAACATTTTATTTTTTATATAACTAGTTCATGTGGCTGTTAAAATGATTAAATGAGATAATATATATGAGTATGTGTGTCACATGTATTTATTCATTAAAGAAAGAATAAAATACTACAAAGAAATACTATGTAAGAACAGTTCAAATAGGTATTATACCAGGTGCTATTCTAGATGTCAGTAAGACAAAGTCCATTTTCTAGATATCAGTAAGACAAAGTCCTTTTTCTTTTGTAACATATACATTAATGATGCTCATAGGTTGATAGGGATTGCATTGAATCTGTAGATTACTTTGGGTAAACTGGTCATTTTAGTGGTGCTGATTCTTTACAAAGTATGTGTACACTAGTAGGAGAGAACTGATAATAAGCAAGTAAGTACATGCAAAAGCATAATTTTACATAGAGGCATGAGATAAAAAATGAAAATCTTAGCATTCAGCAGGTACTCAACATAGATAATCAGATTCAACTTGTCTTCCATTATTATACGTTCATGCCATTTAATCTGGTTCATCATTCCTTTTTCCTTTGCATCTTAAATGCAATATGTGATAAGATGGTCCAAATATTTAGTCAGTTCAAATAATTTATAATTATTAGCTTCTCTGGATAACTAGCATCCTGTGAAAAAGCTTCTTTCCTTTCCTCCTGCATTAATCTCTTAACAATAATACTCATTTCTGGTTAAAAGGTGGTAGCACCATAAAACTGTAAGGCTAAATGTAATCTAGGTTAAGAAATATGGTAATTGTTACCTAGCTATCTGAATTATGTTTCCCTAAATAGCTAGCCTTCCTAGGTAAAACATTACTATTTCACCTTCTCTTTTTATAGCTGCATCCCTTTGGAATCTTTTTATCATTTTATTGCATTTGAAGCTCTTTCTTTTTTTGGGAAAAAAAAAGAGATAACTATTTGAACTTTACAAACAGATATAAATGGAAAGGAAAGAGAGGAAGGTCAGATTTTGGGTCTGCTAACCTTGGCAGTGTCCTTTGAAAGTAGTCCCTAGGTAGCTTTAACTTCTGCAAGCTCACGTGAGCCTGCGATCACCCCGGGGCCTTGCCTGCTTGGCAAACTGACAGAGGTCAAATTTTCACACAAATGAACAATTTCCCTGATAAAGTGAAACTGGTACTTAAGCACAAGCTCTAATGAGCAGCCCCCTGTCTTTAGCTCCCACTTTAAAGTGTCCCCAAGGTTTTCAGTACAATTTCATTTGACCTTTAGCTAAAGACCATATTTTACTAGATCACCAATTTCCCCATATCCCTGGAGTGTTTTCCTATGTCAGCACTTATGAGAAACCCACACTGCACGCAAGGCAGGTGTTCATTATCCCTCTTTAAGAACAACCTACCTCTCTTCTTGCCCATTTTCCCCTTTCTCCTATTTCTCCTTTGACAGCATGATAGAAGTTTTCAGACTGCTTCTTCAAATCCCCCAGACTGTATGCTTTGAACTTATACATTTTTGTCTGATAGTAAAATATGATTATGGGTCATTAACTACTGTTATTTTTTTGAACAATCTAAAAGGTGTGTGAACTTTAAGGTTATAGTAAGCACAGAGTATTTGGATTCTAGGAGACTCAAATTATTTATACAAATTTCCTCCCGTCTTTTTCTATTTCATAATTGGGATTATACAACAGTTAATAGATGTAATTAATCATATTGATATTTTGTTGGGTTAGTAACTGCCTTTAATCATGCATTATTAGTATTACCCCCCAAAATCCTTTTTTAAATCAACTGATATTCAAACAATACTACAGGAATGATTAGAGACAGACTTTTTTCCCCACTAATACATGCATCAAAGTAAGAGAATTCCTATTCTACTTTCTAAAGGGAAAAGCCTGACTGGGACACCTTCATCTTTCTACACTTTCTCACCCTCTCATGCCAAGGGAATAACAGTGAGTTATTAGCTCAGTGCCCTGTGGGTACTGAGCAGACAATGTGAGCTGCTATACTTGTCATGTGATAATCCAGACTGGGATGGGCTTTGTCCCTATGAAGATGAGGCCTACAGTTTGGGAGAGTAAGTTAATTTTGGAACAAAAGATTAGAAAGCACATTGTAGCTGAACGTAGAAACTATATGTATCAGTCCAATTTTTGATCAGTAAGAAAGTGAATTTTGAGCTTCATCTGTCTCTTGCAGGTGAATATCTTCCAATCAGATATAAAGGTGGGAGAGAAAGTTAAGCTGGTATTTATTGAAACCCTAAATCACAGTATTTGTACATATAAATTTTAATCTGTAAAATATGTTATTACAATCACCATTATTATTTTTATTCACTCTAAGAAGTAAAACTTGAAACATCTAACTTGTTTTGGATGGAATAAGTTCATAAACAAAATTCAAAGCTAAGTGGAATGTTTTAGAAATGTTTGTTCTCTTCAGTGTCTTCAAATCACACTATTGCTTAGTATCTATTTTTTCTGAATAAAATGTGAAACAACAAACAATTTAATCAATATTTAAATTGGCTATTTTGTAAGTCATATATTTAATGATTAGATATCTTAAACAGATAGAGGGAAATATATGTAAACAGATGTATACACCTATGCAGCCATTAGAAATACAAAGTCAAATAAAATGATTTCAGTAATAACTACTGACACCTATCAAAGATGTGCTCCATAATATTTATGGTACTAAATGATTAATTAGTAATATTTAATTCACAAGCAATCTGATAGATATTATTTCTATTTTATAGATGAGGAAACTGAGTTACAGGGACAGGTGGAATTTTTAGTAATATAGCTAGTAAGTTTGAATTCAGGTTCATGTCCCAATTATTTATCTCCAGAACTCACTGTGTTGACTATTGTGCTTTCTTGCACTCAAACAGAAAAAAAGCATAGCTTTCTTACAGGAAATTTTTCTCCATCCTCAGACTAGTTTGGCGGGAAAAAGATGATGGCTGTGCTTCATTCCCAGCTTCAGAACAATTTCATTTCATTAATATTACACATTTCGGTAGCTTGAGGCCTATAAATAGTCTATCACGGTGTTTACTAAAATATTTTCCTGACACATCTAAGCTATAAATATATAATTTTTCCCCAAGTAATCTTTCTAATCACACAACTAGTGAACTTCTGTCATCAGCAATGGAAAAGTATCTGACAATTTGGACAGATCATTTAAAGAGTAAGATGGGCAGTTGTTCCACAGCAAAATAAAAAAATTAAATTAATATATAATTCAGGGGAAATAAATAAGAATTTATGCATGACTCATATGTTTAGGAAGAGTTTAATATATCAAGACCTGGAGTCTAAATTTTAGGCAACAGATACATCGGTCTTAGGTCTATCCAGGATTACTTGTCCACATTTGAGTATATGGAAAATACACTCAAATAAGTTTCTACTTTCTGTAGTATTGACCAAAGTCCTCCAATTAAAAGTAAATATTCCTTCAACAAATATATATTTTCCAGACTCATCACTTATAATTTGGCATTTGAATTCTTCTCTGAAGTTTATTTAGTTATATTTTTCCTAAAAATATTATGCTGCTGTTGGAATTGGAGACACACACACACACACACACACACACACACACACACACACACACACACACACACACACAATCAATAAATAATTGAATCTTGGGGAAGCAAATCACCAAATGATAAGAAACACAAAAATGTATAAAGTTCTATTAAAATAAGCATGAATATTATACAGTAGGAGTACAGATATGGAACATGGAAATGATTAATTTTGTTTGAGGTTATTACTAAGGTGAACAACTTTCCTGTTTAAACTGGGACCAAAAGATTTCCCTGGATGTTGAACTTTTCAGTGATAAAATCAGGACAGTACTGAGAACTCTGAGGTAGTTATAAAAATGTAAAATGCAACATTATTTAGTAAGAAGACACATTTGGTGACAAGTGTTTAATATAGTTATATAATAATTATTATTGATATTAATGTGATTGTTATTATTCCCAAAAGTCAGAAGGCTTATTGTGTGTCAGATATTGCTCTAAGACAAATTATGTGGCCAGTTTCAGAAATAAAGACTGTTACTATCCTCTTTGTATAACTGAGTAAAAAGTGGCACATAGAAACTTGTCAGGAAATCTAAATGTGTGAATCAGGATAGAATAAGGTATTTGGGAATACTGGGGGTTACGGATATTGAAGAGTAAAAGCATGTTTAAAGGCATTCAAATTTAGTTTTGATTTTGTTTTTGAACAAGTAACATTTGTAGACGTTGCTCAGCAGCTGTCCATTGGAAGCTTCTGGAGGACTAATATACTCCTTTCCTCAGTGAACAGTAAGAAGGATACCGTTTGTGCCAAGGAAAGGCATTGAAAGAGACACAGGTGCTGAAATATTCTGGATGGCAGGAAAAATAGTTTGTGTGAGAGGAGAAAAGAGATATGGGTATTGCCAAAATAGATTAGGGACAGATTATTAAGCATTCATTTTTATTTTGAGCAGTGATTATATGTCAGAGGTTTTTACATAGAAGCATGACACTACTATACCTACGTTTTTGAAAGATAAGTTTGGTACAGCATTGATAATAATTTGAAGGGCAGAAAGGGAGAAAAGAACTGTTGACAGGTTATCGCTATTGTCTTCTAAAACAAAACATAATGACTTGAAAGAAGTCAACAACAGTGAGGTTGACAAGAATAGAACCAAAAGCATATAGGAGGCAAAATTGAATACTCTTGGTACATTACTAAATGTGATAGTCAAGGAGAAGCAAGATGTGAGAATGATTAGAAGTTTTCTTGCATGAATGGATGAATAAAGTGTAATTCATTATGAGTGATTTGAAAATGCAGAACATGGAGTGGAATTGGCCTGGAGTGAGTCAGGGACTATAGTTATATTTAGTTTAAATATGCATGCGACTCTATTCTACAATGCAACATTGAGTAGGCAAGTCGTTTTTATCATTCTTAATGTTATGCCATAAGTTTCTAAGGTAAAAATGTTACATTCCAGTATGTAACATTCCAGTAGAAATGTTACAAACTTACTAGAAAAAGCCTAGCTTTAAAACAAATTCAGGTATTGAAGCCTGGCAAGTAGAAAAGTGGAACCCTGCCAAATAGGTTAATGGTCCTGAAAGCCATTTTATCCCAACATGAGCAAAAAAATGTGTGTGAGGGTGGATTAATGAACTAGCAGTCTTTACTTTTTACTTCAGAACAAAGCATATTTCATGGTCTTATGAGATGGTACTTAGTGAATATTTCATCAGGTCAATTCATCAACATTATTATTTATCACATGTCCACAGTGTAGTGCATTTTATTATGTAATTTGCTAGATAGGAACAGACACAATTCCTTTCCCCCATGGAGGTTATATACAAAAGAAAAATTCCAAAAGCCATGATCAACTATGTGTAACTTTTCAAAATGATAATTCATTGATTAGGGCCTGGTACAATTATAGTCACTACCCCAACACACACACACACACACACACACACACACACACACTCCCTCTCACACTGACATTCACTCTCTAGGTCAAAATATCAGGGACGGTTTCACAGAGCAAATGAGCAAAAACAATTCAGCAACTGTTTATTGTCATCAATTGTATGCAAAGCTTTGTTCTGGATACTGCCTCCTGAGAAGTAAGGATAAATAAGATGTGTGGGGGGGTTGCCTTTAAAAAGTTTTAATACTTTATAATGGTGGAAATTTACATGCCACTTTTTAACATATTTTTTTCATTTGGTTTTTACAAACAATTTATGGAATAGTAAGGGAGGTCCCCCCCCACATTTTACAGATGGTGCAACTGTGTCTTATAGACAAGGTAATTTCATGTCATTACATGTAGTGATTAAGAAAGTAGTCAGTTAAATGAATTAGCATAAGAAATAGGGTATCAGAAACAGGAAAAGTTTAAATTGAAAAGATCTTATGGTCTAGACCAAGGATCAGCAAATACACTGTGTTTGCATCAGGCTCTTCATTCCCTTGACTTCTACAAACATCACTAACCAACCCCAGAGCTTTTTTCTTCTAAACTGGAAATGGCCTTGTAGCCCCTTTCTACACAGTTCTTCAATCAACATTACATTTCATCACAAGTGGCATTTGTCTTAAAATCTATTTGTGACCCAGATTTAGAAAAGAAGTCAACTGAAAAGAAAAGAGACACCATTGAAGGAAGTAATGATAAAAGATTTGAATGAAGAATTCAGAGAATAATTTTTTTTCTGGAATTGTTTTGAGAATAAGTATGTGGTACAAACAGAAAGGAGCTAATTATAACAGCAGATTGTTACTTATGGGATAATAGTAGGTTTAGAGGAAATCAAACCTCTAGCAAGAAGATGAGAGTAAAGCTGTTGGGTGCTCATCAGATATGGGTCATGAGACCTTTGTCCTATGCAACAGTCCTTCTCTTGCTTCACATCATTCTCTTTCATCCCATTCACAGAGAGACAAAAATTCTTACTTTGGAGAAATTGAATGGACGACATTTCTGGACTCTTAAACACCAAGTATGCAGATACTCCTTATTCACATTTCTACTGCCAGAGAAGGGGCAGCAGGATGCATGTTCAGTTCCTTTTTGTTCTTAATCTTCCAGGCAGCAAATGGAGGAATCCTTCTCAGAAGAAACTGACTAGTTCTGAAAAAACAAAATTCTCCTCAATCTGCTTTGAAGGAAAATGGCCTCATAAAGTTCTTCTCTCCATCTGCTGGTTCTGAATTAAGTCAAAGATGGGACATGTCACTTCCTTATGCACTCCTAAAATGAGTCTTTCATTCCCTCACTTTTATATATGAAAACACAGGCAAGGTGCAAATGCTGTAGTAACAAAAAAAAAGAGAGAGATTGCAATACAAAAAAATTGGAAAAAATTTTAAGTGATAATAGGTAAAACAGAAGAACTTCAAAGACAAATATCCTGTGATATCTGATATCATCTACAAAATAAGACAAAACATTGCATCCCCCCAATTCAGTTTGCTAAAGTTTTGCTGAGGATTTTTGCATCTATGTTCATCAGAGATATCGGCCTGTAATTTTCTTATCTTGTAGTTTCTTGTTGGCTTTGATATTTGGGTAGTGTCAGACTTTTAAAATAACTTTCAAAGCGCTCCCTCCTCTTCCATCTTTTGAAAGAGTTTGAAAAGAATTGGTATTAATTAGTCTTTAATGTTTAGTAGAATATGCTAGTGAGGACACTTGGTCCTTGACTTTTGTTAAGAGATTTTGATCACTGATTAAATCTCTTTACTTATTATTGGACTGTTCACATTTTCCATTTCTTTATGATTCAGTCTTGATAGTTTGCATGTTTCCGGAAATGTGCCCATATCTTCTTGCTTATCCAATTTGTTTGAGTATAATTATTAATAGTAGTCTCTTATAATCCTTTGTATTTCTGTAGTCCTAGTTGTAATCTCTTAGTTCATTTTTTATTTTGTCATCTGTGTTTTTGCTTTTCTTCTTTTTTTTTTGAGTTGGAGTCTCACTTTGTCGCCCAGACTGGAGTGCAGTGGCTGCTCCCAGCCACCGCAGCCTCGATCTGCTGGGCTCCGGCAATACTTCTGCCTCAGCCTTCCAAGTAGCCAGAATTACAGGCATGCGCTACCACGCCTGGCTGATTTTTTGATTTATTGTAGAGTTGAGGTCTCACTGCCCTGGCGGGTCTCGAACCCACGGGTTCAGGCAATCCACTCACCTCAGCCTCCCAAGGTGTGGGATTACAGGCTGAGTCACCGAGCCCGGTCTGTGTTTTTTCTTTGTTGATATAGCTAAAGGTTATAAAATTTGTTTAGTTTTGTTGATCTTTTCAATTTTTATCTTCTCTATTTCATTTATTTTTTCCCCTGATATTTGTTATTTCCATCTTTCTGTTAACTTGGACTAGCTAATTTTTCTTTCTCCTGTTCCTTGAAATAGAGAGTTAAGTTGTTTGATGTTTTTCTTTATTTACTCATGTAGCCATTTGTCATTATATACTTCCCTCTTAGAATGGTTTATGCTGGATCCCATAAGTTTTTATATGCTGTGTTTCCATTTTCATTAGTCAAATTATTTTCTGTTTTCTCTCTTTTAATTTATTTGACACATTGTTCAGGAGTGTATTGTTTTATTTGCATGTTTTTGAATTTTTCATTGTCCCCTCTGTTGTGAATTTCTAGTTTTATACTGTTGTGGTTAGAAAATAATCTATTTTATATAAATTCAAACTGTTAATGTTGTCCTAACTTTTTTGTGGACTATCATATGATCTATTTTGGTAAATGATGCATGGGTTTGAGAAGAATGTGTATTCGGCTGCTGTTGGGTGGAATGCTGTTGGGTGGAATGTCTTTTAGATCTATTTGGTCTAAAATGTATTTCAAATCCAATATTTGCTTGATAATTTTCATTCTGGGTTATCTACCCAATGTTGAAAGTGGAGTATTGGTGTCTGCTATTATTATTAGGTTGCTGTTTATTTCTCCTTTTGGATTTGTTAATGTTTGCATTATATATTTAGGTATTGCAAGGTCCAATGCATGTATATTCACAATTGTTAAATCCTCTTGATGAATTGACCTTATTTGTCTCTTATTACTGCTTTTGACTTAAAATTGATTTTGTTCGACGTAAGTATAGCTACCCTTGCTATCTTTAGTTTTAATTTACATAGATTTTTTTTCACATCCTCTCATATTACACTAGGTATGTCCTTAAATCTGAAGTAAGCATTTTGTAGACAACCCATTGGGGATTTTTGTCAGGAGCTGCAATCACTAGTAAAAGCAAGGTAAAAGGGACCTGAAAACGGGAAAAACGCCAGCTGGGAGCAAGGCCCCAGTAAAATGCCGCCATGATGGAGGCAAAGCCCCATGGATCCTGTTGACGGACCTTCCCGAACTTTGAAGGATTGCGTGCATTGACTTGAGAATGATCCCTCTTTAATTGAGATAATAGATGCGCAAATGGATGATGGCATTTGACAGCAAAAATTATACATAGGTATAATGGAGGTGAGATTGCAGCAAAAAGGGTGCCCCTTAGGGTGTGCAAGGATGTTTTTCAGCAACAGCAGGAGGCCGAGAAGAACGAGTCGGCCACTTCCTCATAAACAACAGACCCCAGCTGAGAGCTGGTGGAAAACAACCGTTTGAGATAAAAAACAGGTTACGGTATTTTAGGATTAAATAAGTAGTTTAATGAAGATAGAATTTCGAATATTACATAATAAGATAGTAAGATAAGATAAACTAGTAAGATAAGAGATATGTAATAGTATAAGTGATAGTTAAGAAAATATAGAGACGTAAGAAAATATAGAGACATATATAGAAATAAGATTAATAGAAATAAATACATAGTAGTAAGTAAGTTAAATAAGACTTAGGGTTAAGGTTTAGCTTTATAGGGTAAGGATATTATAGGCCTATAATAGTAAATAGTTAGGAGAAAGTTAGGAAGAAAACCAGGACGTTCGTAAATATTTGACTTAAGAAAAACACCATCTGTGGTTGAAATTGTTAAAGGTCAACCTTATTGTGAGTGCAAAAAGCATGTACATGGGCGTTTGGTTAGCAACATATGATACATTTGTGGGTACAGGGCTGAGTGGAAAACCTATATAAGTTTGTAAAAAATAAATAAAAATTGTCAGAGTCTTGAGCTCTCCCCAGGAAGAGGATTCCTGTCGTTTTTGTCTTTTCTTTTTTGCAACTTCCCGCTTCTCCCATCTCAAGCCCTGACTCTCTCCTGGAGCTGGACTCCAGCAGATTTTGTTTATTTTTCTTTATTCATTTAGCTACTCTAGATCTTATAATCAGATCATTTGTTTACATTTAAAATAATTACTGATAATTAAGCACTTTACATTGGCATTTTAAAATTGTTTTCTGTCTCTTTTGTAGTTCTCTTATTTCTTTTTTCTTCTTTTACTGCCTTCCTTGTGATTTGGTGATTTTCTATTTTGGTTTACTTTGACTCATTACCTTTTATCTCTTGTGTATCTAACACAGGTTTTTGCTTTACTGTTACCACGGGGCTTACACAAAACAGCTTATATTTTAAGCTGATAGTAACTTTATTATAAGGAAAGAGTGAGCACACAAAGTGTAAGGGCACCTGTAGGACAGTTTGTGAGAAGAGTCTTCAGACTAAATATTCCAGGTAGCTTATAGGAAAACCTCCTGATGGAGTCCACAAGAAATTTAGTAGATTGCATTGACCTTTGTTAAGTTTTAAGTCCTTATTCTTGTGAGTCTCTGTCTCTTGTCCTTGCTCTGCTAACCATTCAGGTGTGCTGATCTCGTCAACATTCTGGATAAAGACTCTTGGGTAACACCTCACACAATGAGAGAAGATGGGCCTTTACCATGCTCTCACTTTCTCCCATAGGAAGAGTCTTGGGCTGAGGGAGTCTCTTTTGCCACTGAGCTGTGGCAAGAGCTTGGGGTAGAGTAAGACATGACCAAAGTGAAACTATTTTTCTTATTCTCTTCAATGTCTCTCTTGTTGTTTTGCTGTTTGGCTTCAGTGGTGTTGTAGAACTTCTCTAATGAACTTTTGGACTCCCTCAAAGGTAATCTTGTGTGTGGCAGTCGTAAAAATCATTGCACTGTGTGGAGATGATGGTTTTCTAACTATTCCTCCATCTTGCTGGCAGAATTCTTCAAGATTCTGGTTTTAAAGGGCTCTTTAAGGAACCAAATAATTGGATTAGAAAATACCTACACTAATGCAGAAAATGATGGATATTTATAACAGTGGGATTTATGATGAACATGCTAAAAGCTTAAATATGCTTTTTATATTTAAAAAGTATTAAAAATGACATGCTTATTTTAAAATCATTTACAGGCTGAAAGATGATGGAACAAAATTTTCAAAGTTTTTAATATTAACTTTGAATTCTAAACACAAAGAATTAGTCAAATGTGAGGTTAAAATAAAATTCAGACATTCTAGAAAGGACTTAGAAATGTAATTTTCCACTATTTAGGCAAGCACTTATGTATGTATATTATACATACATAAAAGAAGTAAAGAAAAAATGAGAAAAATAAGAAATAACAAACAGGCAGTCCAATACAAGGGAGCCATAGAGAAATCTCAGGATTTTAAACATGCAGCAAGTATTGAAAGTAATTTTTCTAGAAAGAAATAGAAGGAAAGGAAAAATACCAATTATTTAATGAGTTGGGATATTCAGGAAAAACAAATTTGATTGACCTATGTTGGATTTGATAGGGCTGCTGGAGAATTTGGGGATGGGTTTTTTGAAAATTAAGCAAGTAAAAAATGAGTCAGTCATTCACTTTACAAAATTAAGTTGTACAAGAAAGAAAATTACAGTTCTGTTAACTATGTTTTACAAAGGAGATATTATCTTCCTAGTTGCAAATCAAGACCAGACAATATTTATAAGTCTCAATTCAGAACTATTTTCTGGTACTGTTGAATGCCAAATAGATTTGTTGAATAATTTAAATATATGTTCAATATCCTTATTCAAAAATATCTCTGGAAGATAACTTAAAAATAAGTATGCAGTTGACACAATGTTATTAAGTCTCTAGTAAATCATGTAAAGACCAGTGTGCATTTGCAGTAATTAGGTGTGAAGAAAGAGCTCTAAGGGATGGGAAATAAAAGGTTTTATAGTAATAAAGCCACTTAACTAGTCAGGCAAAAATTTTATAACATAATTTCTATAATACTTTATATAAGCCATAACTGAAGAAAATGTACTTAATTTTACTGTTTCAGAACATGGTTGACAATGATAATCTATAACTCGTTCAATGTCTACAAATATTGATAATTTATAACATTTGATATTTAATTTGTCTCTCTAAATTCTGCAGTAAAATTGGAGACCTGTTGATTTCTCTTATATTAAGTATTTACAGTATCGGGTATGTCTGAAACCTAGATAAGGTTGCAAACAGAAGGTCTCTGGGTAGCCTCCATTATTGTTTACTTAGGTAATCTTCCTGGGTAAGAGGGAGAACTGTAAGAGTTAGAGGACATGAATGAATTTATTTGCTAAAGATCTTAAAATTTTTGCTTTTAAAAGAATAACATTTTGCAGCGATCTATTTCCTACCAAACTCCAGAAGATCACAGAAACATTTAATTTATAAATTTCAAAGGAATATTAATTAGATTAAGTCAACTAGTATCATTATATTCTATTAACCTGCTTTACTTTAATGACTTAGTCAGATGTTTTCCAGAAGTCCATGATTCATCAGTCTCTGAATTCTACACACACGTAGCCTTGTCAGAGTATAGCAAAAATAAGAATATAAAAGAACATACACTATTTTGTAGATTAGTAGGCAAGAAGAAAATCTGGGGTGACAACAAAATGGATAATGAAAGTTTTCCTCTGTAGAACCCTCAACAACAGGAAGAAGTATATCTTTACATGAAGCTATAGACACAGACACTTCAATAAGCTCTCCTTTGTTGTTTGATGATTATAAATTTGAATTTACTTCATAATCTCTCTAAAACTATTCAACAGAAAAATATATTTATACTATGTAACAGCTATTATATATAACACATTTCCCCTGGATACATCATTAAAGTTATATTACAGTTTCATTTACAGCCTTGCCCATCTCCAAGCATTTCCTGACATATGAATATCATGATTTGAAAAGAATAATATTAAGTAATAATGTTAGATGTAGGTCACATGTCTTGGTGATCAAAATACAGTCTACACTTTCAGGAAATTAACAATCTAGAGACTCAGACAGGGAAGTCTATATGAAGCTTTGATAAAGAGGGAAGTAAAATATGTACTTTCTACTCTGAAAATATAGAATAACTTTCTACTCTGAAAATATAGAATAACGTCTTGTGATTGGAAACTGACATTAAGAAATACCTTTTGGAGAAATTGATATCTAAGATGAGACTTGAAAAATAAATACAAATTACCCAGGAACATGTTGGTAATAGAACTATGTGTACTTCAAATGCTTTGAGCTAATATAAGCCATAATGGTAATGATAATGGTAGTAATGTTGATGGTTGTGACTTGGTAAACTAGGCTAGTGACAGGGTTGAGAGACAAGCAGAAGTCAGATAACAATGACTTTTGATACAGACTTTTGTTACTTTAGTCTCTGCCTGGAAGGCTAGTAAGAGTAAAGGACTTTAATATGTGAGAGATTTGTAAATATTTTCATTTTAAAAAGAGCATTCTGATCATGTGGGGAATGGATTGCTGAGAAGCAACAGAAGTAAAAGAGACCAACTAATAAATTGTTACAGTGACTCAAATGAGAAATTATAAAGACCTGATTTAAAGCAGTAACTGTTTTCTTATGTAATGAAGAAAACAGATTTAACAGATATTAAAATGCTTAATATATAGGACCAAGACTGATTGGAATTGAAAAAATGAGGAGTCAAAGATGGTTCCAAATTTCTAGCCCAAGTGATTCCAAATTTCTAGCCCAAGTGAGTGATGATTTTTAGGGAAATAAGAAATAGAGGAAAAGAAGGGGGAAGATAACGAATTCAACTTTGATTGTTGGAGTAGACACTTTCCTTTTTTTTCAAATGAATCAGGGCGCAGATGTGATCTTGGTTTCAACAATTTCTGGCAATGGACTTTGATTGTAGAGCTGGAGGCACAAGCAACCAGCAGTGGGGTTGGTCTTTCTCTGTCTCTTTTCCTTCTCTTAAGTAGTAGCAGGATTACTAGTAGTAGGAATAACAGCAGCAGCAGTAGTATTAATAGTAATGGTAATAGCAGTCATAATAGTGCTAGGAACTGCAACATCATTTTTCCATTGCAGAAATGTTACCCGGTGTTTGGTGCTCAGAAGATTGGCAGAAGATTTATTTATTATATTCATTCTGCACCACAATTTTGGTAATGATTCCTACCTATTTAGTTTCATTCCAGGTTCTCTAGCGCTTTCAAAAATTTTATTGAGCATTTAGATAATTTAGAATTAGCTTCTATTACAACGAATAATACTTGCACAAACTAATGCATTAAATTTATGTGAGTATAGGATACACAATTACAAATGTAAAAAATGACACATGGGCTCATGGGCCTTGGTTCCAGAAAAAGTTCTGACTAAGAAATGTAGATTTGAAAATAATTGGTATTTGACTGAGAGTTGAAACTACTAGAATAAAGACTTTGAGGTAGCAGATAATGAATCCCAACACAGATAAAGGATTGTTTTCAGACAAGGTGTGGGTACCTTATTCTCTAAGACAGGACAAGAAAAAAAAATTGAAGCAATGGCAGAAATTGAGAACTTGCATTTTCATAGAACCATTCATACTGATGATCGATTTTCTTTCCTTAAATTCTTGAAGTTTTGTAATGACAACAAAGGCCTCTCCTACAACCCAGGATTTCAGCACTTTAAAATATATTCTTTTGAGTTATCTAGTTAATGTCAAACTTAAATTCACAATTTCTGTTCTACTAGTGGTAGGTCTTTATGATGAGTAGAATACTTGATATGCTCACAAGTCTTAAAAAGCTTTTATGATTAGAGATCTCTCCTCAGCATTGCAGCTGACCTCTTAGTACTGTAATTACTGGCAGGGAAACACAAAACAGAAAAAGCATCTAGTTTTAAGCAAATGCAAGAATAAAGTGACTCAAAAGCACCAGACTCGTATTGTAGCAGAAATTTCTATGCATACGTTATATTTGAAAAAACAGAAAAAATTTAATTTAATGAAATGAGTGTAAATTATTACATGGTGAATTGCAATAATCATTTTCCTAGATTCTTATTTTCTTACCAACATTCTCAATCTTTAGTACTTATCTTTAATAATAAACATAGACTTATCTCTAATAACTGGAATGAGAAGAAAGGAAAGAAATATATTCTGACAATACTTCACTAACTGAGTTCTTTTTGCTCAGTTTGAGATAACTAGTCTTTGGAAGCATTCCCAGGCATAAGAAATAAGGCAAATAACATCTGTTTTGCATAGTGCCCACCTACTTTGTGAACATAGATTCACAATGAATAAGCCATTGTTCTCCTCATTTCTTTTTTAAGAAGTGAGAATTATATCTCAGAACTTTTACTGACTTCATATATTGTTACAAGACTCAATATTAATTTAAGGCTTTGTGTAAAAATGCTTGCAAATATCTGTTTAGAGTCTATTTGAAATTAGCAGATGACACTAGAATGATTAGATGAAAATGCTAATTTTCTGATGCTTGTTTCCTGCTGTTCAGTGGTTGATTCTGACAATATTGTAATTAATTTCTTGCCATCTATTGGGTTAGTTTCTAAAGTCAAGGACATCATTTATACAATTAAGTGAAACCGCGATGTTGTTAATCAAAAACAAAACACTCAAAATAATATGAATCAGATCCTGTGAAAAAGGAAGGTTGCTCATATTATAGCCACTTCATTTTTAATAGTTACTATCACAGCTCTGAATTTCAACTAATGGTTTTCTTCAAAATGCTCATGCTTTGATTAGTTTGGACCTGTGTCAAATTTATTTAAGTGAGAAATCAACTTTCAAAGAAAAAAAACTTGCATCAATTTAGATTAGCCTTTTATTTGGAAAAATTTTAGATGCTCAGAAAGGTTGAATGAACATATAAATGAACACCTGAATGCTCATCAGTGACATTTATCAAATAGTAACATCCTATTCACCTGCTCTATCTTCCCCTCTTTCTATTTCCAAATGAATGCTGCAGACATGAAGACATTTCCCTGATTACTTCAGCATGTTTCTTTCAAACCAAGAACATTTTCCTACTCAACCACAATATATCTTACTTAAGAAAATCAACATGAATTTAAAATCGTCATGTAACATACAAAAGTTTCTTAATTGTAGCGAAAATGTCTTTTATAGATTTTTTTTTAAAACCACATTTAGGATCCAGTCAAGATTCATGAATTATCTTCGGTTATTATCATCTTTGGTCCTTTCAGTTTCTCATAATTTATAGAAATCCTAGAGTCTCCCACTATTATTCATATTTGGTTCTTTGAAGAGATTAGGTCTTTTGTCTTATAAATTATCTAACATTTTGTAATAATATTCATGTTTCTTTATTATTTGATTTAGGTAGAATATTTTTGGCATGACCACCACATAGATAATGTTTGGTACCTCTCAACATATCACATTTAGAGGTACATGATGTTGAGTCTTTTCACTGTTGGTAATGTCAAGAGTAACTTCCAGATCTCTCCATTGTAAAGGGACATTTTTCTCCTTTGTAGTTAATAAGTCATACGTGGAGAGATACCATGAGACCTTATAACTATCCTTTTATCGTACCAATGGTTTTAGGTTTCATTGATTCTTGTTTGAATCATTAAAACTGAATTAGCACATATAAAATAATGGTTTTCTAGTTCTATAATTCCTTAGTACCTTCCTCTTAACTTTATACTGATCAGCACTGGAGTTTTGACCTGTTCTGTTTCTGACTTCGGCTGGTTCACCCTTCTTTGGGCAACCTGGTGCTCCCCGGCTAGAGGGAGGTCACCATATTGATGTCAAATTTAGTGCGGGCCCCCAACTGGCACAGCCCACTGCAACCCAGAACTCCTGGACTCAAACAATCCTCCAGTCTCAGACTCCTGAGTAGCTGGGACTCAGACATGCGCCACCATACCTGGCTATTCCTCCTACCTTTATATATTTTTTCTATTCTCTTTCCTTTTAGTATCACTGTGGATCTATGTGTTTTTGTTTTAATCAATTGTTTTTTAATTCATTAATTCCATATTTCATTTTAATCCTGCAATTGACCCAAATTAGGCAAATAGAAGTTTTTTCAAGTCAACTTCTACTTCCACATTTTATGATAGATTTCATTAGTCTTTGAGCACTTTCTTTTGGGCTAAAAAGATATTCCAGGCTTACCTTTGTCTTCCACAGATCTAGAATCAATTATTTCTTCAAAGAGCCCTGGTTCTTTGAATGGAAAGTAGTATTTCAAAGGCAATATCTGGGCACTAGGTCTGCATTTTTGTGTGTCTTGTGTGTTCCTCTTCTTATTTTTTTCACAAACACCTCTGGTAAAAAAAAAAAATAAATAGAAGTCGTGATTTTGGCCATCCTTGTCTTTTTCCTAGCCCAAGGGGAGAAATAGACATGTTTACCTTTGAGTATGAAGTAAGCTGTAGAAATTTTGTAGGTAGAACAGATCAGACCAAACAAGCTCTCTTCTACTGCTTGTATGCTGACAGTTTTTAATTTTGAATGGGAACTGAATTTTATCTAATGCATTTTCTATCATTAATATAACTTATGGCTCTTCTCCTCTTAGTGTAATGGTAGATCAGATTATCTTATTTTTTAGCAACTTTTGGCAATAATTTCAAACTTAGAGGAAAGCTGTAAGAACTAAGATGACTCAAAGAACATCCATCAAATCTTTATTCAAAATAACTGAATTTTTACTATTTTATTTCACTTTTATTATTTAACACATGAATCCTGTCTCCATAATAGATACATAGCTTTTTTTGTGAAACATTTAAGGTAGTTTTTATACATTATAAACCTTTGGCTCTCAATATGTCAACATCTATTTGCTATGAATAGAGATATTATGTTACTTATTCATAGTACAGTTACCAAGTGCAGTATATTATTATTATTTGTAATACACTTATTTAATCTACTGTTTCTATCTAACCTTTTCAATTCACTCTTTCATGTCATTTCTCCTTCTTTGTCGAAGTACCAGTCTACATCAGAGATCAGTTAGTCATCATGTATTTCAACCTTTGAAAATATGGAACATTTCTACAGTTTTTCTATACCTTTTGTGACAATATCATTGAAGAATATAGCTCCCTCATCCTTTATTAATAGAAAGTTCCTGATTTGTACATATTTTCTATCTGTCTGTCATTGTTGAAGTTAGTTTAGATAATCCTCTAAAGGTGTTGTCTAATTTTTCCACTGCACAAATATTCCTTACAAAAACACATAGTCTGTGGGAAAATATTTTAAGGCAATGCAATTATTATGGAGATATAACTTAGTATTACTGTCAAAAATAGTTTTTAACCCATGTTATGGATATTTTACTTCAACTTTTCTTTACTCCTGGGACATACAATAAAAGATCTCAGCTAAAAGCCTGGGTCTTTACCAAAGTCTCTGAGCAAATCATGAACACCGATATTTGTTTTCTCTACATCTATTAAAAACTTCTGCTCAGCTCTTTAGCATCCCAACTACTGCTTTTGGGGTTTTGATTTGCTTGTGTCTTAAGGTGTGTCCTACTTGTGAGCATCTTCAACAATAAAACGTTTCAAAGAAAAACTTCAGGCAAATGTTTGAGTTTATTTTTCAGAGGTTTCTTTCACTCTACTTTCAGCCCCTTGGAAATCTTATATTTCAAATCTCTACTTTCTCACCCCAAGTCGATTGGTGTTTTCTGTTCAGTGCCTATTGCCCTGGATTGACAAACAGTAATTATTCTTAATTTTTAAGCAATTGTGAATATAGAGTTCATGTCCATGTGTTTCCCTTTTCTCAAGGATCATAGGCTTTCATATTATGACTGTCTTGGCTAATCTGCAATGCATTCAAACAGATGTTTTATGCCATTTGAGTTGCTTTTATGTTTTTTGAAATAAATGCTATTTTTATATGAGTTATTTTTTAATAGCCAAATTGGAAATCTACCCACTATTCTTTTAATGTTAGTTTAACTATGTGCATCCCACTTCTGTTCCTTGTAACCTGAAATGTCACCTAAAGAAAATGAAATGAAAATGTCAATAGATGTGATAACTTTGTTATTGAACTTGGTATAAAAGAGAAATTAGAAAATGTGCTGACGATACATTTTTCTCAAGTTTCATCGACCAAAGCAAGTCACATGGACAAGGCTGATATAATGTGGTAGACATAAATAATACTTGCACAGCAAGGAGTAGCAAATATTTTGAGCAATAGTACATTACACATAAGGGATTGCAGAAGAAGGTAATAGAGAAAAGTTGAAAAAGAAATATATAATGGATAATAACTTAGAATCTTTCAGAATTGAAAAAAATTATGAGTTCCCAAATGAAATATAAATACTAATACAATTAAGTAAATATAGAACCATGCTTAGACAATAGGAATGAAATTGCAAACTACTAAAAGTTAAGTGAAAATATATCTGAGAGAAATAACATTCTCTACAAAAATATAATCATTAGCTTTCTTCTCATTAACAATAGTAAATGGCAAAATACTCTACCAAGATATTGTCTAAGTTCAGAGAAACTTAGACAACCTAGTATTTTATGGTAGTTAAGCTATCATCCATGAGTGGAATCAACATAAAGATATTTGGATAAAACAAGGAATACAGCATAGTAATCAAATAATGAATCTACAAAGAAGATATAACATTATTGAACTTACCTACACCTAAGACTCTGCTTTTGATATTTATCAATCATATCTGACAAGTTAATGACGAAATCATTAATTTCAGAGTCATGAAAGATATTTTAATACATTTTAAATAAAAATCAAAAGACAAAGAGGACAAGAATAGCATAAATATTATATCTGTGCTTATCTAACATAAATTTATAAATACTTGAAATCTAATATAAAAAATACATCATTTCATGTACAAAAAGCATACTTACAAATAAAGAACATGTACCTTTTCATAATGATGTCTGCAGATATTTCAAAAGTAAATATTTTGCAGACAAGAGTCATATAAATAAATACTCTATCTTATTATTTATAATATTTGGAGAAATGCAAAATAAAACAAGATATTATTTTGTACGCATTAGAATAGCAAAAATGAAAATATTTTCTAACACCAAGCTTTAGTGGAATTGTGAAGAAACAAACATTTCTAAACCATGCACATATTTTTTACCCAAAAATTCTACTCTCAGCTCAAAAAAATTATAAACTATTTTGCCTTTGCTGTATTCTTCTTCATATGTATGGTTTTGTGTTCCTAATGTAGAACTCTAAAAATTCTACTGGTTGTAAAAAATTTACAACTACTTTGATTTTGTATCAGAACCTACTTTGATTTTGTATCAGAACCTCTATCCAGTAGAGAAAGCATTAGTCATTGGAAAGAAACACATATCTTAATCATAGCTTACAGTCTATTCAGAAATCTAACTATTAATAATACTGTTATCGTTCTTCAAATAGTTGATCATAGATATTGTCCATTTTAATTTATTTGTGAGGACCAAACTTATCTAACTAGTCATGTGTTTTGTTTTTCTTTCAAAAGAGAAAACAATTTTGAAGAACCATTAATATTTGATACCGCTACTTGAGAATTCTTGTCCATTGACAAAAATCCCATCGGTATTTCCATCATTCATAACAAGCTTATTCCATCTTACCTTCTTTTGTGTGGGTTCTGACAACATAACTGTGTTTTTAAGACTTTTGTTTCTGATTTTGAACAGGAATACTGATGAGACTGTCAGGAATAAATGGGAAAGTGAAAAGAAATGCACCATGGATCTAGCAAACATATAATGTGAAGTGCTAGATTTTAGAGATACTGAAAGGAATTTGCTGTTTGTAGCAGAGTTTACTATGCAATTTAGCAGAAAGAGAACACCTAAATCACTATATTTCAAACAGCTACACCATAAATACAATTTATTGATTCGTATATCTATACAATGATAATCAACACTTTATTTCAGCTTCAGGCACCATGGACATTACTAAAAACAAATTATTTTGTTGTTGTAGATTTTAACAAAATATACTTTATTTTATCAATATTAACTGTGTAGTGAGAGTACAATACTCAAGGTATTACAAAAAATGAGATTAAATTCATTTAACACCTTTATGAATTTTATAAGTTAGAAAAAATATTGAAAAACACTAATCCAAAATAAATATTCAAACATAATATTTTCTTTATTTTATCATATTAGTTCTATGATATAACTTTCAGGTGGAGAATTTTTAAAAATTCGGTTTAAGTATTTTTGACATCTTAAAATAAAACTTCATTAAAATTTTACTGAACTAAGCTTACAATTTCTCAGATAATATATATTATATTTTAACAGTAGTTATTGTGTTCAGGTGTAAATTAATTTGTTTTCACACAAATTGTACTATAATCAAACATGATAGTATATATCTAAGCTAAGATGACTTATACCATCTTCCTTGAAGTCTTATTTGCATTTCACCTGAGAGGTGAAATTGGGCTCACGTATATGGGATTAAAAGGTTTTTCCGAAATACTTTAGGTTAATTTAAAACATGAGGAATAAATCTCACAAAAACTTGTCTTTAAATTATTATGAAAGACACTTTCTTTAAGTCCTAAGTAATATTTATCTATTATCCTAATAATATGAAAGTATACACATTTTGAGGCATTACATAAAAACAGTATACAGTTTAAGGTTATGTTTGGAGACTTTCTAACATGGTTACTCTAAAGCAAAACAACTCACCTTAAAATCATTTTGTCCTTTGATATTTTTAAAGGCACATAATTGGTATAAAAATCCTATTTTAGGTATTAGTTAATTCCAATTTTTTTTGTTCATTTATTTTCTCTATTCAAGTGGTATAATTCTTCCTGGGAAAGGAAGAATATACCAGAGAAACTTCAAATAACCTAAGGTTATAAAGCTGAAAAGAGAGTGGAAACATGTCATTCTTGATTTGATGTTGGTAATTATTAACAGCATTCATTTGTGTGATAAAATCTGCAATGCTTTTATGTAAATACTATTATATTTCATTGAAAATTTACCATGCATCGAACACTCTGATAAGTAATTTATCTGTAATATGTAAAAATTTTCAAACAATCCTAATATCATTAGGTACTGCTATTAGTGTTATCATATGAATGAAAGACTTAACTTTTATATAACAGAAAATCACATAGCTAGCAAAGCCAGTGAGTGGCCCCAACCACTATAGTATATTCTTTCTCTCTCCCTCTCTCCCCCCGCAATCTATCTATTGACTGATTTTCTGCCTGTTTAATTTGTCCATAACTGACAAGAGGGACTTTGGAGTCCACCTTTAAATATACAATATCCCCTGATATATAATGCAGTTACCTCTTACCAGAGTATTTCCAATTCTACTATTTAATTTCTTGTGATATCGTGTTGGGAGTCAGCCATGGAGGCCCACTGAGCATTAGGGATCAGGGAGGGCTGTGGACCCCGAGACCACTAGGATGTATTCGGGAGCTGTTGACCTCATTCCCTCTGCCCTTTTTCTATTTGGCACACTTAGCCAAAAGGAACTCTGCTGACCTTAGCTGAAGGCTCTGTGACTGTGACAGGCATGGCTAACTCTAGAAACTCATTGTTCCTGTTTCCCATGAACTGTGGTTTCAGCTTAGGTATTAGATATAATTCAAACTCAGGTCACATTTGGGAGCCTTCTATACGGTATAAGCTTCTTTATAAGATTTAAAGGTGTATTTGTAGAATTAGTATATACATATGAGTGCTATTTCAATATGAATAATATAGATAATTATTTAAAATTACTAGAAATGGCTCGGCATGGACTTTGGGCTGAGCCACATTCCTGAGAGCTCAGCGTGTACCTTGGACTGGGCTGCATTCTTTTAAACTGGTTTTACAGTTAGTGAAGGGTTTTTCTACTTATTATAGAAATTGAATTTATTTTACTCATAGAAAGTATTGTAGAATAAGTCATGCTAATGTCAGGGATTTATGTTAGTTCAAGCATGATCAAACATGATATTTTGAGGTTTAATAAGAATACAGTTAACTTTATAAATTTCATTGTTCCATTTTCTACTATTGCGGTTTTGGCCTTAGTACAATTTATAGTTTATATTTGGGTTTTATTTTTAGAAGCTTTATTGCTGATGATCAGCTTTATATATTAGGATTAGAAATCAGAAACTTTTATAGAAATTAAGACAGATATGTAGGATTTTAGAATAGCCATTTTGTTAAGAGATTGTAATCAATTGTTCCTAGAAACAGCCCAGTGTGATCTTTGGACTGGGCCACATTCTTTAGGAAATGGTTTGAGCTATAATTAAGAGTTTCTATAGTGTAGGTAGAACTAGCACAGAATAGAAAGGTATTAGGATTTAAGTTAGTCATTAGGTGTTGTGTATGCATAAGCTTTAGAAGTTATTGATTATTAGAATATTATGATGTTAGAATTGTTGTATTGCTTTTGAGGAACATTAACCAAGCATAAGGAACAGTGAGATAATTTTGTGATTGTCCTTCCTCGTGCTTGGGGAAATGCCTGGTGGGTGGGGGACGCCCCTCATCCACCTGACTTTGTGTTCACGTGAAAGTCTTGCGATTTAACCCATGAAAATTTAGGATAAAAGGCTTACGATTTGTCCCTTTAAATGGCTTCTGCACTAGACAGAGTCCAGTCTCTTTCTTTCTCCCCCCCTTTCTTTCTTTCTTTTAATGTCTATTCCTCCTAACAGAATCACCAATGCTGCCACATCTTTCCAGGGACCCTCAAATCCTGCAGGGGTTGGCCCCCCACAATATTGCTCTCATGCATTTAATTTACATACAAAACATTGTTACTGTTCATACTTCTATCACACAGTTATCTTTTAGGCCAATCAAGAATAAGAAAAAGGTTTTGTTTTATCTTCATTTATTCCTTCTCCAACACCTTTTTAGTTTCTTTATGAGGCTCTAAATTGTATACCTATGTCATTTTCTTCGTCCTGAAAAACTTTCTAAAGCATTTCTTGCAAGGCAAATCTGCTGGTGAGAAATATCTCAATTCTTATTTATCTGAGAAAGTTTCTATTTTTTTCTTCCATTTTGAAGGACAATTGAAGGACAATTTCACTGGATATAGAAATCTAGATGATTTTTTAAAATTCAGCATTTTAAATACTTTTTTCTACTCTCTTCTTATTTGCATACTTTTAGATGAGATTTCCCTGTAATTGTTATATTTTTCCTCTTTAGGTAAGATCCACCTCCCACAAGAAGTTTCTTTCAAGCTTTCTTCTCCTTCACCTTTCTCCTTCTTCTTCCCTCCCCACACCTACTCCCCCTTTCCCTCCCTCCTTCCTCCTCCTCCTCTTCTTCTTCTTCCTTCCTTTTCCTTTTTTTTTTGAGTTAGAGTCTCACTCTGTTGCCCAGACTGGAGTGCAGTGGCACGCTCCTGGCCACCGCAGCCTCGACTTCCTGGGCTCCAGTGATCCTTTCACCTCAGCCTTCCAAGTAGCTGGGACTACAGGCATGTGCTACCACACCCAGCTAATTTTTGATGTATTGTAGAGATGAGGTCTCGCCAAGTTGCCTGGTTGGGTCTCGAACCCCCGGGCTCAGGCAATCCTCTCGCCTCGGCCTCCCAAAGTGCTGGGATTACAGACTGAGCCACTCAGCCCGGCCAAACCTTTTCCTTTTGATTTTATGAAACTTAAGCATGCTTTAGCTACCTTTGATATTTTGGTATTTAACCTGTTTGGTGTTTTTTGAGTTTTTGAGATTTGTGATTTTGATGTCTATTGTTAATTTGTAGTTTGATGTCTATTGTATCATAATCACTCCATGTATTCCAGCATTTCCTCTGCTCCTTTCTCTTTTTTCTTCTCTGGTAATTCGTTTACACACATTTTACAACTTTTTGTATAATCTCACCTTTCTTGTATGTTCTGTTTTGTTCATTCTTTTTCTACTTTACATTGTATAATGTTCAGATTAAATGTCAATGTTTTAGTGGGTTCACAGTATATGGACTGTGAACTTTTAAGTATTCTTCCAGTGGTACCATTTCCCCCATCCCTTTATTATTCTTATAGATTTTAAGTTTCATGGACTTTAGACATATCTCACAGAGGTGAGTACTGGTTGATCTCTCTAACTCAGAAAACCAAGGCTCTGAGAGGCAAATTAATTTGCCAAAGCTTGTATTGGCCCCATTGCAAGCATATAAAAAATAGTTAATCAAAACTCATGTTGCTCTGACTCTAAAACTCCCCTATGCTTTCCATATTCCTGTATTGAACTGAACTATTGAGTCATTCATTCAATTTTAATAGAAAAGAGGAAAGAAGATAGCATTATAGGCTGGGTTAATGATATAAACAATGATTCTAACATTTGTATTTTTCAGATACCAGTGACTTTTTATAAATGCAGCTCTCAGCATCCTGCACCATTCCATTTCCAAGGTAGCAGAAAGGATAGTGGGAACATTTGGAAGTTTAGAAAAAAATTGTTTAAATTAGGCAACTTCATTAAAAAAGCATACTTTGCCCTGAAGCTGTGTTAAATTATAGTCCTTGATGGTGGAACATGAATTCATCTACTCACATATTCTAGGTCAGGTGCAAATTTCAGCACCTGCTACATATTTTATCCCGTCTGTTTATAAAAATAAGAAAATGCCAAGCAGACCATTTGAAAGGCTTTTATTGTCTTGCAAAAGTAAACTTAACATTTTTGAGCAGATATATAATATAAAACAGTATTTTTGAAGTATGTTACAGTGGTTTGAAACTCATGAATAGCTTGGTGCCCTGGCATGGCTCTGATTTACAACTTAATAATTTCATTTTCTAGAAATGAAGTGAAGTTCTTATTTAAAGGCTGAAATACTTCCGTTTTCTGTGAATATCAGTAATAATTTAAATTCATAACTTCTGTATTATTCATGCAGCTCAACTTAATAAGAACAGTGTTTCTTGTGTTCAGTGTTTATGAAGGGTATGTCTTGAGGGTGTACTGAGCTTTATAACAAACAGATGCTAGAAGTTACTACCCAGTGAGCTATCCTTATAAATCAA
This sequence comes from Carlito syrichta, assembly GCF_000164805.1. Taxonomy (NCBI): domain Eukaryota; kingdom Metazoa; phylum Chordata; class Mammalia; order Primates; family Tarsiidae; genus Carlito; species Carlito syrichta. The sequence goes on from NW_007259470.1 coordinate 413,915, forward strand.
AGCTTGAAATATATTATATGCTTTTGGTAATCTTAGTACAAAAATAAGAGAATATTTTCCTTAGAATACTAAAAGCAACCTAGAAAATTTATAACTTTATAAACAAATGTAGAAAGTTATTTCTTACTTTACAAAAAGAGTTTTACTTTTAGTAGGAGTCATGTTTTGGAAGTTAAGGTATGTTGATAATAATTTCCTAACTTTTGGTATAACCTGTTTATCATAGAAAAATGAGGATTTAGAAAATGTTACTAGCTAGAGATTTACTAAAAAAAATTAAAGCTTTTATAGACGTCATATTATTCAGTAAGAAAATATGGCACCTTGAGAAGGCAACATGAGTGTTAATTATTATTTTAGGTATAACACTAAAACTGTTGTATAAGTAGCAGGGGGCATGACTAGAGGTATTGGAAATCAATTTCATAAATAGGGACTCCTTGACAAAATTATGCTTTCAGAATATTCAAATAATAGTAATTTTTATTTATAAGAATTGAAAATCTATATTATCCTGTCAGGTTATTCATATACTAGAAGTGATTCCCCCCGCCACACACACACACAAAAATCCAGATATATCTTTTGGAGGGCAGACCCCCCCCATGGTACAGGTTTCTCCCTCTAGGTAAGTGTTCCGGGAACCCATCAGCCTCAGCATACCAGCTAGTGTTGTTTGTGAGAGGTTGCATTCAACCTCAGTAAATTTTTTTGGAGGTTGTTTTAACATGTTTGCCTAATTCATGATGGGTGATTTACAGTAGCACCTGCCCATACCACATTGAATATTCAGCAGTTTTTTAAAAAAATGCCCCCCCATTCAGCATTTTTTGACCAAAAACAGCATGACTCCTAAGCCTCACTCTCCCGATCCACCTGATCTCACCTCAGCAACATTGTTTTGTTGTTTCCCAAGATGAAAAAAGTTCTGAAAGGGAAACATTTTGCCGATATGGAAGAGGTGGAACAACAAATAGCAAAAGCGTTAGAAGACATCAAAATTGATGAGTTCAATAACTGTTTTAGTATTGGAAAAGGCATCTGGATAGGTGTAGTGCATCAAACGAAGAGTACTTTGAAGGTGACTGAAGTGTAAACTTGTAAGAATAAATAAACACATTTTAAATAATTACATTCTAGAGTATTTTTGGCCCCCCTTGTATGCCTGTATTAATGAGTGCCTCATTAAAATGATAAAATTTTTACTTTTATCATCCTGTTCTTTCATTTATTAAATATGTTAATAAGGTGTCTTTGATGGCCGGGCTCGGTGGCTCAGCCTGTAATCCCGCGCCTTTGGGAGGCTGAGGT
>NW_007259470.1:415248-425046 GCF_000164805.1 Carlito syrichta
AAAAAAAAAAAAAAAAAAAAAAAAAAAAAAAATAAGGTGTCTTTGAAGCAACATTATTCTGAATTGTTATGGATAGGTCAAGTTTTATTTGTGATAGATAGTAATTATTTTTCAAGAAGAAACTGATTATTAAACTATTTATGACACAATACTATTTTCAGAAATTATTAAAAACTCTTTTTAAATGTCCTCAAGTATAGCAGCTCAAGAATATCTGCTTGTTTAAAATTATATTCTGATGAAAGTGAAAGTGGTTAATACTAGTTGTTATGTGATGCATTTCATGTAGTTTTCCAAAGGCTGTGAATGTAGATAAGAATATAGATAGACACTGCTGAATTTTTTTTTATTTTTAACTGAAGGAGTTTGGTGAAGTTTTTTTAAATTTATTTAACACATTATTTGCAAAATGGTAACAATAATTAATAATGAATAAGAAATCATTTTCATGCAAAGTAGATTGGATAATCTGCAAAAGGATTTTTGCAGTTGGTATTTAGAAAATATTGAATTTCTCTCATTAGTTTTCTTTCTGTTTTGTCTTTTTTCTCCCCAGGTAAAAAGAAAATTTAAAAGAGGATTGTAGTGTCAGGGAAAAAAAGAAAGTAACTGCCTAAGAACTCTTAATGTAAAAGGGAAATAAAAGTGGGCTGATTGTGGAAGAGAGTTAACATCCAAAGCACAGAAGTGACCTAATGGGGGCGATTTTTCCATTGTTTTCTCTTTTGTTCTCTTGCAGCTTTGAATTGAGGACAGACTTGATTCATAACTGATATTTAAATGATACACCACCCAAATGACAGCAGAATATACCTTCCTCTTAGATACACACACAACTTCCAAGACTTTTTTTTTTTTTTTGAGTCAGAGTCTCACTCTTGCCCAGGCTGGAGTGCAGTGGCATGCTCATGGCCAACCCAGTGTTAAACTACTGGACTCAGGCAATCTTTCTGCTTCAGTCTTCCAAGTAGCTGGAACTACAGACATGGGTTACCATGCCTGGCTAATTATTTGATCTACTGTAGAGATGACTTCTCACCAAGTTGCCCAAGCTGGTCTCGAACTCCTGGGCTCCAGCAATCCTCTCGCCTCAGCCTCCCACAGTGCTAGGATTACAGACTTGAGCCACTGCGCCCAGCCTTCCAACACCTTTTAATGAACCACAAAAACAACCTTAATAATTTTAAAATAATAAAAATGATGCAAACTATGAATTTAGGATTATGATAAACAAATCAATAAAATGTTATCTTGAAAATCCACAACATTTTGGAATTCAGTAACAAATTTCCACCTTTGTTAGGAAGTCACAAGAAAAATTAGAAAATATTTTCTATTGATATAAGTAAAACTACAATACAAAAATGTATACTATGCTGCTAAAGTAGTGATTTGAGGAAAATTTGTAGCATAAAATATTTATATTAGAAAAGAAGAAAGGTCTCAAATCAGTGATCTAACTTCTATTTTAATATGTTGGAATAAGAGAAGTAAATGACAGCAAAGGCAAGCTGAAGTAAAAAAAATAATAAATCTGAGAACAGAAATATAAACAAACAAAAATACCATTTAAGCAAATAGAGGATATTAATGAAACAAAAAGATGCATATTTTATTTTATTTTTATTTTTTGCATCATATGTTAGTTATTTTTCTTTTTTAAAATTTTTCTTTTTATTTGTTTATTTATTTTTATTATAAAGATGAGGGGTACAGTTCAGAGTTAGGTATACAAACTTGCTTATGCAGGTACCCTTGTTGATGAGGTATGCCCTCCCTCCCCTAGCAGTTTCCACAACTGCCAATCCCACCCCACCTCCCCTGACAGTTTCCCTCTACTGTCAATCCCTTTATTATAGTATTATAACTGTTAAAAGTCTGCTTATAAGTGAGACCATATTGTACTGTATTCTTTGTTTCTGTGATAGATCACTGAGTATGATCGACTCTAAATCCATCCAAGTTGCTGCGAAGTCCATATATTTGTCCTTCTTTATGGCTGCATAATATTCCATTATGTATATGTACCACATTTTAAAAAGTCCTGTCCAGCTTTGATGGGCAACATGGTTGGTTCCATGTTTTTGCTATTGTAAATAGAGCTGCAACTAACATATGTGTGCAGGTATCTTTTTTGTAGAATGATTTGAGTTCCTCTGGGTATATTCCGAATAGGGGAATTGCTGGGTCATATGGAAGGTCAATTTCCAGTTCTTTCAGAAATCACCACACTGTCTTCCAAAGAGGTTACACTAGTTTGCATTCTCACCAGCAGTATAGAAGTGTTCCTTTTTCTCTACATCCTTGCCAGTATCTGTTGGTTTTTTTCTTTTTAATTAATGATGGCCATTCTTACAGGGGTTAGGTGGTATCTCAATATGGTTTTGATTTGCATTTCCCTGATGATGAGTGAGACTGAGCCCTTTTTCATGTGTCTGTTGACCAACCATATATCTTTTTTTGACAGAAGTGTCTATTCATATCTTTTGCCCACTTTTTAATGGTGCTGTTTGTTTTTTTCCTTTCAGCGCGATTGAGTTTCATGTAGATCCTAGATGTTAGGCCTTTGTCAGATATACAGTTGGCAAATATTTTTTCTCATTCTGTGGGCTGTCTCCCTGCTCTCTTGATGGTTTCTTTTGCTTTTCAGAAGCTTGTTAGTTTGATGAGAACCCACTTCTCTACCTTATTTCTTAAGATATGGGCATTTAGGGTTCGGAATAGGAATTGGTTCCCAGTTCCAATTTCCGTAAGGGTATAACCTACTTTCTAAGATCCTTATCATTTGAGGTTTTATGTTTAGGTCTTTGATCCATTTAGAATTAATTTTTGTTTATGGTGATAGGTAGGGGTCCTGTTTCAATTTCTGCATATGATCAGCCAGTTTTCCCAGTACCATTTACTGAATAGGTTATCCTCTCCCCAGTGGTTGTTGTTGGAGGCTTTGTCAAAGATGAGTTGGTTTAAAAATTGAGACTTTACTTCTGGAATCTCTATCCTGTTCCGTTGGTCTATGTGCCTGTTCTTGTACCAATACCAGGCTGTTTTGATTACTGTAGATTAATAGTAAAGTTTGAAGTCTAGAAATGTGATACCTCCTGCTTTGTTTCTTTTGCTAAGGATTGTTTTAACTATTCGTGGTCGTTTATGTTTCCATATGAATTTCTGTATTGTCATCTCCAGGTCTGAGAAGAATGATGTTGGTAACTTAATGGGTATTACAATGAATCTGTAGATTACTTTTGGTAGGATGGTCATGTTAACAATGTTGATTCTTCCTGTCCATGAGCATGGACTATTCTTCCATTTATTTATTTCTTCTTGGATTTCTTTGGGCAGTGTTTTGTAGTTCTCATTTTAAAGGTCTTCACTTCTCTGGTTAGGAAGATGCCGAGATATTTCAGTTTTGTGTCTGGTTATTGTGAATGGAATTGTGCTTTAATTTGGATCTCTGCCTGCTTGCTGTTGGTGTATAGGAATGCAACTGTCTTTTGTGCACATTTATTTTGTGCCCTGAGACTTGCCAAGTCCTTTATCAGTGCAAGCAGGTTTTTGACAGATTCTCTTGGATTTTCAAAGTATAGGATCATATAATCAGCAAAGAGGGCTAACTTGATTTCCTCTTTTCCTATTTGGATACCCCTGATTTCCTTCTCTTGTCTAATTGCCCGAGCTAGGACTTCCAACACAATGTTGAACAAGAGGGGTGAGCAAGAGCAGTATTGTCTTGTTCCAGTTTTCAGGGGAAATGTTTCCAGTTTCTGTCCATTTAACAATATGTTAGCTGTGGGTTTATCATAGATGGCACTTACAATTTTGAGGTATGTTCCTTCTATACATAGGTGTTTGAGGGTTTTTATCAAGAAGCAATGCTGGATTTTATCAAAAGCTTTTTCTGCATCTAATGATATAATCATGTGGTTCTTGTTTTTACATCTGTTGATATATTTAATTACATTTATGGTCTTGCAAATGTTGAACCAGCCTTGCATCCTGGGGATGAAGCCTACTTGGTCATGGGGATGATTTTTGAGATGTGCTTTTGGATCTGATTTGTTAGAATCTTGTTGATGATTTTTGCATCTATGTTCATAAGAAATATTATCCTATAGTTCTCTTTTTTGATGGGATCTTTACCTGGTTTGGGTATCAGTGTGTTGTTAGCTTTGTAAAATGATTTGGGGAGAATTCCATCTTTCTCAATTGCCTGGAATACTTTCAAAAGAATTGGTATCAGCTCCTCCTTATACCTTTTGTAGAATCTGCTGGAAAACCATCCAGTTCAGGACTCTTTTTTGTAGGTAGTTTTCATATAAAAACTTTTTAAGTGTTTCCTGGGATACTTTTTAACTGTTTCTTGGGTTTTTATTGGTCTATTTAGTGTCTCAGTGTCTTCTTGTTTCAATTGGGGCAGTTGTGTGATATCAGAAAGTCCTCCATTTCATTTAGGTTATCAAGTTTGTTTCCATATATGTGTACATAGTGATCTCTGATAATCTTTTGTATTTCTTCAGGGTCAGTTGTGATTTGATCTTTTGTATTTCTGACTGTGTTTATTTGGGCTTTTTCTCTCTTTTTCTTGGTCATTCTGGCTTGGAGTCCATCAATCTTGTTAATTCTTTCAAGGAACCAGTTTGTTGTTTAGCGATGTTGTCTATGATATTTTTGTCTTCGAAGTCCTCTATTTGGGCTCTTATTTTGGTGATTTGGATTCTTCTGTTAAAGTTGAGGTTTTGATGGTCTTCTCTTTCTTCCTTGCTTAGGTGATTTGTTAGGTTTGCCACTTGTGATTTTTCCATTTCCTCAATGTGTGCTCATAGACATATAAATTGCCCTCTGAAAATTGCTTTCATGGCATCCCAGAGGTTTTGGTAAGATGTTTCTTCATTTCCATTTGTTTCCAGGAATCTTTTAATTTCTGCTTTGATTTCAGTGTTGACCCAGTAGTTGTTCAGCATCATGCTGTTTAGTGTCCATGTCTTTATGGGCTTATGGAAATGTTGTTGGTGTTGATATTTATTTTTATTCCACTGTGGTCTGAGAATGTGCATGGCAAGATTTCCACCTTACGGAATTTGTTTATGCTTGATTTATGGCCAAGGATGTGAACAATCTTGGAGTACATTCCATGTGATGATGAACATAATGTATATTCTGTGGTTGTGGGTGGAATAATCTGTAGGTATCTATTAAGTTCATTTGGTCGAATGTCAAGATAGGTTCTGGATCTCCATGTTGATGTTTTGCCATGATGATCTATCTAGGGCTATTAGTGGGGTATTCTAGTCCCCTGCTATAATAGTGTTGGAGCCAATATCTTTTTAAAATGTACTTAGTAGTTGCTTTATAAATGCTGGTGCACCTGTGTTAGGTGCATATATGTTTAGGATGGATATTTCTTGTTGATGCATTGAACATTTTATCATTATGTAGTGTACCTTTGAATCTTTCTAAATTTTTGATAGCTTAAAGGTTGTTTTGTCTGATATAAAGATCGCAATTCCTGCCTTCTTTTGTGACCCATTTACCTGGAAACTTGCTTTCCACTCTTTAACTTTGAGTCTGTGTGCATCCCTTGTAGTGTGATGAGTCTCCTGGATGCAGCAAATAATTGGGTCATGGTTTCTTATCCAGTTTGCCATTCTGTGTCTTTTCAGTGTGCATTTAGTTCATTCACATTCAGGCTAATTATTGAAATGTGATTATTTATTCATGTCATGATGTTCTTATAAAGTTTTTTCTTTGTTTACTTGTTTTCTTTTGGCTTTGGGGTTAATATATGTGTGTGTTTTCAAGTTTCTTGTTGCGCTGTATTCTCTGTTGATTCTGTGCTCTGCTGTTCTCTTGGGAAGCATACGGTCATTCTTTTTTTTCTTTCTCCTGTGCCTAATACCTTTTTAAGTGTTTCCTGTAGTGCTGATCCGGAAGCTGTATAATCTCTTAGGGACGGGATACCTGGGAAGGATTTTAATTCTCCATTACTGATGAAGGTAAACTTGGTTGAATAGGAAATTCTTGGTTGAAATTAGTTATCTTGAGGACTTTAAATATAGGTCTCCAACCCCTTCTTGCTTGTAGTGTTTCTGCCAATAGGTCTGCTGCTATACTGATTGGTTTTCCCTGGTAGGTAGGCTGATATTTCTCTCTTGCTGTTTTTAGGATTTTTTTCTTTTATATCTACTTTGTGTAGGTAAATTACTATGTGTCTAGGGGTTGATCTTCTCATTTGATGTCTTGTGGTGGTTCTCTGTATCTCTTGTGCTTGACTGGTCACATCTTTGGTGAGATGGGGAAAGTTGTCTTGGATTACCTCCTGGAATACTAACTCCAAGTTGTTCTCCATTTCCCTTTTTTCTTCTGGGATACCAATCAGGCATAGGCTTGGCTTCTTGATATAATTATATATCTCTTGTAGGTTTTGTTCTTTCTTTCTGAGTCTTCTATCTATGTTTTTTACAAATCAGGTTAATTCCACATTCTGGTCTTCAAGTTCTGAGATTCTTTCTTTGGCTAGATTAATTCTATTTTCCATGCTTGCTATTTATTTCCTGGATGAAATTTTTTATTGCCAAAATCTCTGTTACAAGTTCTTTCAGTGTTGCATCTTGTCTTTCTTGAGTCTTACTCATTCTTTCCATCCATTCCCTAATCCCTGTCATATTCTCAGGCCAGTTGTTGGTGAGTTCTGTTGTTTTGGCACCAAGGTCTGATTTTTCAGAGTTTTGTCTTTGGTACACATGAAATTGCCTGAGATCTTCCTTTGGCTTTTCCTCCTTTGTGAGAGATCTCTTCTTTTTCTCTTTAGTTCTGTTATTAAGTATCAGTGGGAGAGGCTTTTCCTTCTGATGTTTCCTCAGTCCTCTATTCTTCCCTGATCCAGGCTCTGGATTTGTTCTATTCTGAAGTAGGACGGTAGATGGGAAGCTTTTCGTTCTCTTGTAGTTTTTGAAATTTGAATAAAGTAGGGGATGGGGCACTAGGATACAGAAACTACTTGCACATTACAATGTTCATTTATTGTGGTATATGTTCCCTGAGACCCATTCCCCACCACCACTCTATATGACTATGCAAAAGAGAAACCAATGCAAAAAAAAAAAAAAATTGAACACACGTACATAGACATACACAAATACCCTAAAACAAATTAGAATAACAACAAAGTGAACAAAACAAACAACAACAACAAAACAAAACAAGAAAACTAAACACACACACATATGCCTAGCACAAAGTGAATAGAGAACAAAACCAAAAAGATCGGAGGGGGAAAAATGGAATTCAGATAGAACCCTCACACATATATGGACACATACCTTAAACTATAAAAAATGAAAATTAAAAAACCCAAAAGAACAAAAGAGCAAAACCAAACCAACAACCACAACAAAATTGAAAGATGAACACTCAATCATTCACATACACACATAAACAGAAAATGACAAATAAAAGAAGAAACAGAAAAACAAAATAAAAATATTTCAGGGGAACAGATCAAACCCTCATTTGCACACTCATGCACAAAAGAAAAACATTTAAAAAATAGATGAACTAACAGTCAAAAAACTTTAAAAAAATTTTTTAAAAATTGAAATAAAAAAAAAACTTCCCTCTTGTGGCAGACTCTGTAATTGTTTCTCTAATCAGGTCTCTCCTGCAGAGCCACCTCCTTCACTCTCTCCTCAGTGTCCAAAGCAGGGGAGGACGAGGGGCAGTGGAGGTTGGGTGGGGGCTGCAGTCCTCCCCTCCCACTCTCGTATGTCCGGGAGATCTCCGGTGGGGAGGTGTGGGATTGTCTCTTCCCCAGGTATGGCCTTGTGGGGGCTGCCCCAGTCAGGCCTATCCTGAAATAAAGTTCCCCTATTGTGACTACTGATGTCCAGGCTCCACCTGGGTTTGTCCCTCTCAGTTGTAGCCCAGCTTTGTGGGTCTGACATTCAGAGGACTGTTGGCGAGGAGGAGGTTTGGGTCAGCCCTGGACTCACCACTGATCTCTTTGGAGTTCTTCCTCATCTTTTTCTGATACACTCTTTGTCCCACAGCTGGATCAGGGAAGGGGGTGGGGCGCCTGGAACTCAGCACTTGTCAGGTCTCTCGGAAGTTTGTGCTTTCAGGATATTCCCTCTGGGACACGATCAATCCCTGAGTAGTTGATCCGCCAGTCACAGAGATTGGGTCTGTTGCTCCATGTTAAGGGAGTCAGAGCACTTCCCTGCCCTGCCTTCAAGATGGTGGTGACATGACTCTGTTGTTCTCTTCTGTGGGATTTTTCCTCTGGATGACCTCCGCAACCCCTGCTGCCTTTCCCTGCCAGGTGCTGAAGTGGCAACAAAGCCAGGAGCTGGTAGTCTCTCTCCTGCTGCACTGGTGAGGGAGATGCTGGGGCAATATTTTCTCCCCACTGCTTTTGTTCATTAAAAAAAAAAATAAGCCGGGCTCGGTGGCTCAGCCTGTAATCCTGCGCTTTGGGAGGTTGAGGTGAGTGGATTGCCTAAGCCCACGGGTTCGAGAACCGCCTGGGCAACTTGGCGTGACCTCATCTCTACAATAAGTCAAAAATCAGCCGGGCGTGGTAGTGCGTGCCTGTAGTTCCAGCTACTTGGAAGGCTGAGGCAAGGATCACCGGAGCCCAGCAGGTCGCGGCTGCCGTGGCCGGGAGCAGCCACTGCACTCCAGTCTGGGCGACAGGGTGAGAATCCAACTAAAAAAAAAAAATGGCTCTTGGCTTCTGCAACCTGGGAAGAGCCATGGATGAAGCAGAGAAGATGCAGCACCAGCTGTTGCACCAGGGGCCTGGTCACTTGTTCATGAGCCCCCACTTAGATAGTCTCTCCCACCATTTTCTTTCCAGGGAAGGGTTGCTGATTAAAAGGAAAAAAAAAAGAAAAAGAAAATGGCGCTCAGCTTCTGCATCCCGGGAGTTGCTAGGATCCAAGCCCAGCAGCTGTGGCACCAGCCACTGCAGTAGGAGAGCCCTGGCTGCCAGTACCCTAGCCCTCACTCAGTCAGCCACTCACATGCCCACTCGCTCACTAGCATGTACACAAAATTTTCCATACACTCACTCATTCACTCACACGGGGACTTGCGTAGTCCAATTGGCTTGGCCACCATCTTCCTTACTAGATGCATATTTTAAAAGATTAATACCAGCCCGGGCAACTTAGCAAGACCTCGCCTCTACATTAAAATAAAAAATAGCTGGGTGTGTTAGTGTGCATCGGTGGTTCTGGCTACTCAGAAGGCTGAGGCAGAAGGATCAGCCTAGCAGGTTGACGCTGGGGTGGCTGTGAGCGGGCATGCCACTGCACTCCAGCCTGGGTGAAGGAGGGAGATTCCAATTCCAAAAAAACAAATTAATAAATTTGTAGCTAGATTGACAGAAGTAGAGATAGAAATAGAGATTGTATATCACCATTATTATGTATGAATAGGAAGAATTACCACAGTCATTAAAATTGGTAAGGAACTATTATGAAAAACTTTACACCGATAATTTCAACAACTTAGATAAAATGGACCAATTCTTTAAAAAGACATCTATTAAAACTCACTTAAAAGCAAAAAGTTTACATAAAGTGGTACACTGAGTAAAGAAACTGGATTTTAAGTTCGAAGCTTTGAACAACAACAACAAAAATCCCACACATGGATAGCTTCAGTGATGTAGGCTTTAAAACAGTGAGGTATGGCTCAGCCTGTAATCCCGCGCCTTTGGGAGGCTGAGGTGAGTGGATTGCCTGAGCCCGCGGGTTCGAGACCCGCCTGGGCAACTTGGCGAGACCTCATCTCTACTTT
>NW_007259470.1:425145-431993 GCF_000164805.1 Carlito syrichta
GAGCGGCCACTGCACTCCAGTCTGGGCGACAGAGTGAGACTCCAACTCAAAAAAAATCAGTGAAGTAAACTAAAGAGGATTAGAACTCTTTCCAACTCACTTTATAAAACCAGCTATACCTAGGTACCAAAACTAGCTAAAAAAGTTGCAAAACAAAACAAAACAAAACAACTACAGATGAATATTCCTTAAAAAATGAAGAAAAAAATCTTCAAAAAAATCAGCATATTGTATCGAGGATTATAAAAAAGAGTAATATCTTTGGGTTTAGATTTGGTTGTGAATTTGAATTTGGGGTGATTCCTCACCAGAATGACAGGTATGTAGATGTCTGTGGTTAGCAGGCATGGCATGTCTATTTTCCTTTCCTTGTCCTGCAGGAGAGTATTTTAATCGCTCTCAAACAATTGCAATTGCTTAATCTACAAATTGTTACATTAAAACATTGTTAACATTTAAAAGATTACTGGATGAGGCCACTATAATCCATGAGAGGATGTTCAAAATAGTCCTTTTATATCATCTCTAATTAAATAGCGCTACCTAATAGGGGTTGCCGGTTGTATCGGTAAAAGGATCTGAAGACTGAACTGGAAGAGGACTTCAAAAATGGCATGAGTGTGATTTGCATTACCTCATATCTCTCTTTGTTTATTTGGTTGAATTTAACTACTATATCCAATGCTTCAAAGGTATTGGTGAGACATCTCTAGATATCCTTATGATAGAAAGGTTCTGCCTTGTCTAGGTCACCTGGAATTCAGGAAAGTCATAACTCTTAAGTGTGGGTCCCTTGCATTAGTTACCATTCTCCAGAGAAACAGAACCAATAGAATTAGCTGGCTAGCTAGCTAGATATAAAGAATTAATTTATTTTAGGAATTTGTCTCACATAGTCATGAAGGAAGAGAAGTCCTTCAATCTGCCATATGCGATCTGGAGACCAATGAGAATTGAGGGTATCATTCCAGTTCAAGTGTAGGAGGAGACATGTCTCAGTTCAAAAACAGTCAAATAGAGTAAATTCCCCATGGCTTTGTCTTATTTAGGCTTGCAATGGATTGAATGAGGCCCACCCACATAGAGAGGTAATCTACTTCATTTACTCTCTGATTCAAATGTTAACCTCATCTAGAAGAACCCTCACAAATACATTCAGGATAACATTTAGTCAGTTATCTGGGCACTCCATGTCTCACTCAAATCGACACATAGATTAACCAATGACATCCATCAACAGTAGTCTGGTAAGCTGATTTTTAATTGAAATTTTTGTGCATAAGAGTTTTTAATTTTAATTTTTAATATAAATCTTTCTAAAACATGCATTATGTGCCTTAGACTTATCAAACCACTCAACATAAAATAATATAAATTAAGATCTGCCTCAAAAATTCAGGTATAGATACACACACACATCCACATACATTTTCTGGATGCCTAAACCATAACATCATACACATTTTTACATTTATAGTTTTAGGTAGAGAGCAATACACGGGCACAGAGAAGGCTCTGTAACTTAATTTATTAAAAAAGATTCTGATGTACATTCATTTTCTAGTACTATACTTGCTCTATCCCTCATAAAAGCCAGAGAAGCTCATTTCTGACAACCTTTCATCTTCTTTTTTCCTACCCACATGCCAAATATCACAGGTGTCTCCTATTATTGATTCGTCTTTATTGTGAATTTAATACGTATTGTCTCAGAGGCTTCTTGCCTTTCTTGGACATGAAATGTTTCTAACTTTTGCTGATTTGTTGCTAGATCATGTTTTCCCTTAACCCTATTTTGTCAGCACTGGTTTGAACAACAACTTCTACTGCACCAGATTTAATTTAGGGTACCCCTTCTATTGCCTGATCTCTATTTCTCTTCACTTTTTTTCTCTTGTATTCTTTTGCCAAAAAAACTTAATTTTCTGTTAGATATTATTATTATTATTTTTTTTGAGTTGGAGTTTCACTCAGTCGCCCAGACTGGAGTGCAGTGGCCGCTCCCAGCCACCGCAGCCTCGCCTGCTGGGCTCCGGCGATCCTTCCTCCTCAGCCTTCCGAGTAGCCGGAATTACAGGCATGCGCTACCACGCCCGGCTGATTTTTTTAATTTATTGTAGAGATGAGGTCTCGCTGCCCAGGCGGGTCTCGAACCTGCAGGCTCAGGCAATCCACTCACCTCCAGCCTCCCAAAGGTGCTGAGTCACTGAGCCCGGCTTCTGTTAGATATTCTAGAAAGTATTTTAAATTTCCAATCAGTAAGCATTAAGCATTGCAATAATAATGATTTACAAAATCTACCACTCACTTATTTGTGAGTGCGATTTTGTAGTTAGACCTACCTGGGCCCTTTCCAAACATTTATTCACTTATTTAACAAATATTTATTAACTTCTACTATGAACAAAGGACACTGTTACATACTGAAGATATAGTGAACAACTAGAAATATTTCACCCCTAATAGAATTTTGGTGGAAGCAGTTGTTGTGTTGCTGATATTTAACACTTAATTATCTAAATTGTTTTCATTTAGAGTTAAGCTAAGTGCACTACCTTGGAAGAACAGAGTGTTGCTCCGTATTGTTTTAATAGATAGACTTGATTTAATCTGTGAGGAAAGAGATTGACTGATTTAAAAGAGCAAGAAGAAATTTTTTAATAAATTAAAACCTGTATTTAAAACTTTGAAACCTTTACCTGACATCTTCACTTGAACCCTTTAGTAAAATACATGAACAAAAAGAGGAATGACACAAATAAATTGCATTACATCTAGAAAAGAATAAAATAAGTATATATGGCACATACAGCACAGAAAGAAATTTAAGTAAGTTTCAAGAAATAGCAGAATTTTGTGTTCTCTTCTTCCTAGCTGGATTTGCTTTAGCACCAAAGGCAAAGATAAATAGAAGAATGATAAGGGGAAATTAAATCAATGATAATGATTGTAATTGATACATCCCTGCTTGTTCAATGTGTGTAAATGTCTGTGAAGTCGGAATGAAAGAGTAAGAGTGATTAGCTAGGTGAAGAGGAGGAAGAGGTGGTCATTTCAGGCAGAGGAACAACCAGTAGGTGAGATGACCTGACATGAAAGAGCTTGGCCATTGAGAAGCCAATAGGTTAGTAAGGCTGAAGTGTCAGGAAGTAGAGGGCCTGGAAAGAACAATTAGGTTTTGCAGGCAGATTATGGTTTTGGATTTTTCCTTAAAGGAAAAGACATTTCAGAATTGTGTATTCAAATCATGTTTCAAATTTCACTCAGTTTACCCCCTATAATGGAGATAATAATATATATCACAGTTTTAATTGCAATTGAGTGTAATTATATTTGAAAAGGGTTCCTTTTTGTTTTTAAGTATCAAGCATTTAATACATTATAGTTATTATTATTGTGTTGTTATGATTATTTTACTATATGCTTTTACACACATTAATTCTATTCATGACTATTATAAAAGCAAGCACTATAATCCTCACCTGGTACGGGGATCAAAGTTCAAATTTCCCAAGGTCATGGTCAAAATGCTAGTACAGAGTCCTGAACAATCATCACCAATCAGGTGGGACAACTGTCTGCCCGTGACCACTAACCCAGTCATGCTCTGTTCCCTGCCTGTGCCTTTCCAGTCTCTTCCTTCTGTTTTCAGAACTTAGGTCAGATGTCATCTCCTCCAGGAAGACTTCCTGGGTCTGAAATAAAGTGAATCACTTCTTATTCTTTAGTAATTCTATGTATACATTTCAGTTGCTATCATCATGCCCTCAGATTTTATTAATAGTAATTAACTTACTTGTCTTTACTTGGCTAGGGACTATTTTTTTTGTGTGTGTAACCTTCAATCTAACTCCGTATCTAAGTGTCCCCAGTACCTTTTACAATGCTTTGCACATAATAGCTTCTTAATAAATGTTTGTTGAATTGAATTAAAAATAGTCACGAAATTTATATCTATAACACTTTATATATTGATCAAAAGACATTATGCATTTTTGTCTTCATAGTAAACAGTAAGTCCCTCTCCATGTGTGAGTGAGTGTGGTATCTTAGTTTATTCATTAAGTATTTATATCTGACAATTTAAAATTTTAAACTCCTTTCCAATTTCCCCTCATGCTATCTTTCGGTTGGTTAAAATTAGTAAATAAAATTTTTGATTGATGAAAGTCTTAACTTTTTAGTTAAACTAAAGCATGGAACTTGTCATTTCATCATATTGTGCCTAAAATATCTAACCTATCCATTAAAAAATTTAAACCCTGTGTAGTTAATTCACTTAATAGCATATTATGGGGCTTGGACAGTACTCATCTTTTGTGGAAAATGCAAATGTCTTAAGCTTAGTGTATTCTAACATTATCTTTTTTAAAACTATGAATCATTGAGGAATTTGTATATATTTTTGAGCATGCAAAGAGCTAGACTAGAGAATCAGTAATGTATGAGCTTTCTATCTCCTCTGCTCAGAAAAAACACACGTCTCTTCTGCACACATTTTGTTATAGTTAATCACGTAGAGTAACCCCCCTGTAAAGGAGGGGAAAAGGATAAACTTCTTTGTCCAGAAAGTCCTGACAACTAGACAGCTGTGAGCTCCACTAAGTCTGGTACAATCTTTTGCCAAATTATACTTTTTGTTGTTATATGCTATGTCTATTTACTTCTCCTCTTTTTACCTTAAATTCAACTTACCCTCTTTTAATAGTTAATATGTCAGTTTTCTAAATTTGTCTATATTAAATGCCATTACATTAGCTCTCTTTTAAGTATTATTTTTCTGGATCTTATTTCTGAATAATTTTATTTTTTAGTTTTTCAGTGAGGTATGACTTTACCATATGTCCTGTAAACAGATTAGACCTGAGTTTTATATAAATAGATAAATATAACTTGTTTATATTAATTGTGTGTGGTATGTACATGGTTTTGTGTTGTGTTTTCTTTTTATCAGTTCTATTCTTTTTAATTTCTCATTTTTTTTGTTTTATGCAATTTGGCTGAACAGAATTTGCATTTTCTGTGTTTCATGCTACTGTTTTCAGAAGTAATAAAGTATGTATCTATTATACTAGTTGGCTTTATATGTATAATGTACATAAGTAATGAAAATTTTTAACACAGTTTAAAGATTTGCAGCCTCATTATTTTTTTTTTAATGACAAGAAACATTCCTTTAATTCTGAAAAATCTACTTCCTATTACCATTAATTACAATCTTAGTTTTACCATATATTTTTTATTTTCCAATTAGCTATCCTAAATCTCATAAATCAATAGCTAATTCACTTTGACATTTTTCATCTTAATTTTCATATAGCCACTTCTATCTAGATTCAGTTTTTTTTGGTTAAAGTATGTATTTTAATAAGTCCTTCAGTGTGACTCTGTAGACTTTCTTATTCTTTTTATGTCTGAAAATATTTGTATTCTATTTGCCGTTTTGAATAATAATGTAGCCAGAAATAAAAAGTTCAACAGAAAATTATTTTTCTTTAGTGCATTAAATATATTGTGCCGTTGTTTTTTTAACATTTATTATTGCTAAAGTATATTATAAATATAGTTGTCTCTGATTTTTTTTATTGGTGATCTTTCTTTTCCTTTTGCATTTATAATTGTTTAACTTTTGAAGACTGCAAGTTTTCTTTCAGGACTCAAGTCTTCCACTCAGATTTTGTTTCTTTAGACAATTTTCCATCATTCACCATACTTTTTAGACTACTATTGGAGTTGAAATTTCTCAGTTTATCCTCCATGTCTCTTAACTGCTCCTCTATACTTTTACAATATAGTTGTATCTCATTATTGGACACAGTATATTCTTCATTATCTTTCAGTTCACTAATTCTCTATTTGATTGTGTTCAGTTCACCTCTTTTAAATGTTTTTTCTTCTAGAGATAATATTTTGATATTCAGATTTTCATTTTATTCACTTTATATATAATTTATTCATGCTCTTTCTCAATTTTGGAGATGATTCTCTAGTGATGCAATTTCTTTATTTAGCTTTCTAAAGGTTGAATATGTTTGCTGCTGTTGTTTGCTTTTACTATTTTTTATTTATTTATTTATTTAAATTTTTTTTTAAATCAATATTTTTTATTATGATATTGTGGGATACAGTTAAGGGTTAGGTATACAAATATGCTTCATTCAGTCCCTGTGGTTGATAACAGGTGTCTCCCCATCCCCAGACAGGTGTTTACTACTATTAGTCCCATCCCCCTTCCCCCTCCCATAGTTTCCCACCAGTGTCAGTGATTTTCTTATGGAGTGAGAACATGTGATACTTGGATCTTTGTCACTTAGTATTATAGACTCTAGTTTCATCCAGGTTGCTGCGAAATTCATGATTTTGTTCTTTTTTATGGCTGCATAGTATTCTATCGTGTATATGTACCACATTTTTT
Organism: Carlito syrichta; assembly: GCF_000164805.1. NCBI lineage: Eukaryota > Metazoa > Chordata > Mammalia > Primates > Tarsiidae > Carlito > Carlito syrichta. Next base: position 431,561 of record NW_007259470.1, read on the forward strand.
TAATCCAGTTCTTTTTTGATGGACAGCATGGTTGGTTCCAGGTTCTTGCTATGGTGAACAATACTGTGATAAACATTCATGTACAGGTATCTTTTTTATAGAGAGATTTGAGTTCTTCAGGGTATATTCCCAGTAGAGGGATTGCAGGGTCATATGGGAGGTTGATGTTTAGAGCTTTTAGGAATCGCCACACTGCTTTCCACAGAGGTTTCACTAGTTTATACTCTCACCAACAGTGTAGAAGTGTTCCCTTTTCGCCACACCCTCTCCAACAACTGTTATTTTTTGAGTTATTGATAATTGCCATTCTGACTGAAGTTAGGTGGTATCTCAGTGTGGTTTTGATTTGCATCTCCCTGATGATTAGTGAGGTTGAGCATTTCTTCATGTGTCTGTTGGCTACTTGGATGTCTTCCTTTGAGAAGTGTCTGTG
>NW_007259470.1:432095-466129 GCF_000164805.1 Carlito syrichta
TCATTTCTAAGGTCTATGGTTTGAGGTTTTACATTTAGGTCTCTGATCCATTTGGAGTTAATTTTTGTGTATGGGGATAGATAGGGGTCCTGTTTCAATCGTCTGCATGTGGTCAGCCAGTTTTTCCAGCACCATTTACTGAATAGGTTCTTCTCTCCTCAGTGGTAGGTGGTGGAAGCTTTGTCGAAGATGAGTTGGTTGAGAAATTGAGGTTTTGCTTCTGGAATCTCAATTCTATTCCATTGTTCTACATGCCTGTTTCTATACTAATACCAAGCTGTTTTGATGATTGTAGCTTTATAGTAAAGTCTGAAGTCTGGTAATGTGATACCACCTGCCTTGTTTTTTTTGCTGAGGATTGTTCTGGCTATTCTTCGCTGTTTGTGTTTCCATATGAATTCCTGTGTTGTGTTTTCTAGGTCTCAGAAGAATGTTGCTGGTAATTTGATAGGTATTGTATTGAATGTGTAGATTGCCTTAGGTAAGATGGACATTTTCACAATGTTGATTCTTCTAATCCATGAGCATGGGATATTTTTCCACTTGTTTGTGTCATCTTTGATTTCTTTGAGCAGAGTTTTGTAGTTTTCATTCTAAGGGTCTTTCACATCTCTGGTTAGGAAGATGCCAAGGTATTTCATTTTTTTTTGTGGCTATTGTGAATGGAATTATGCTTTTTATTTGGGTTTCTGTTTGTTTGTTATTGGTGTAAAGAAATGCGATTGTCTTTTGCACATTTATTTTATATCCTGAGACTTTGCCAAAGGCCTTTACCAGTGCAAGGAGGTTTTTGACAGATTCTCTTGGGTTTTCAAGGTACACAATCATGTCATCTGCAAAGAGAGATAATTTGACTTCCCCTTTTCCTATTTGGATACCCCGATTGCCTTCTCTTCTCTGATTGCTCTAGCCAGGACTTCCAATACTATATTGAACAGGAGGGGTGAGAGTGGGCATCCTTGTCTTGTTCCAGTTTTCAGGGGAAATGGTTCCAATTTTTGTCAATTTAGGAGTATGCTGGCTGTGGGTTTCTCGTAGATGGCTTTTACTACTTTGAGGTATATTCCCTGTATGCCTAGATGTTCGAGGGTTTTTATAAAGAAGAGGTGCTGGATTTTATCAAAAACTTTTTCTGCATCTAATGATATAATCATGTGGTTTTTGTTTTGACATCTGTTTATGTATTTAATTACATTTATGGTTTTACTAATGTTGAACCAGCCTTACATCCCAGGGATGAAGCCTACTTGGTCATGATGGTTGATTTTTGAGATGTGTTGTTGAATCTGGTTTGCTAGGATCTTGTTGAGAATTTTAGCATCTATGTTCATCAAAGATATTGGCCTGTAGGTCTCTTTCTTTGTTGGATCTTTACCTGGCTTGGGTATCAATGTGATGTTAGCTTCATAAAATGATTTTGGGAGGGTTCCATCTTTCTTAATCACCTGAAATACCTTCAATAGGATTGGAGTCAGCTCCTCCTTAAATTTCTTGTAGAATTCTGCTGGAAAGTCATCTGGTCCAGGGCTTTTTTTTGTAGGTAGTTTTCTTATTACATAGTTAATTTCCTTGATTGTTATCGGTCTATTTAGGGTCTCAATTTCTTCTTGTTTCAACCTAGGCAGGTTGTGTGATGACAGAAAGTCCTCCATTTCCTTGAGGTTTTCAAATTTGTTTCCATACAAGTGTACATAGTAGTATCTAATGATCTTTGTATTTCTTCAGGGTCAGATATGACTTCATCTTTGTGTTTCTGATTGTGCTTATTTGTGTTTTTTTCTCTCTTTTTCTTGGTCAGTCTAGCTAGGGGAACATCAATCTTGTTTATCCTTTCAAAGAACCAGGTTTTTGTTTCATTGATTTTTTTGTATTGTCTTTTTGTCTCCTATGTCCTGGATTTGGGCTGTAATTTTGGTGATCTGGATTCTTCTGCTGAAATTAGGGTTTTTGTGGTCTTGCTTTTCCAGCTTCCTTAGGTGGCTTGTTAGGCTGTCAATTTGTGCTCCTTCCATTTTCTTCATGTGCATTTGTAGTGATATAAATTCCCTCTTACTACAGCTTTTAAGGCGTCCCAGAGATTTTTTGGTAAGATGTTTCTTCATTTTCATTTGTTTCCAGGTATCTTTTGATCTCTGTTTTGATTTCATCATTGACCCAGGAGTTGTTTAGCATCATACTGTTTAGTGTCCATGTCTTTGTGGGTTTTGGGGATACCTTGACGGTGTTAATGTTTATTTTTATTCCACTGTGGTCCGAGAAGATCATGGTAAAATTTCGGTCCTTTTAAATTTGCTTATGCTTGATTTATGACCAATTATGTGGTTAATCTTAGAATACGTTCCATGAGGTGATAGTAGAATGTGTATTCTGTGGTCTTTGGATGGAGTGTTCTGTAGGTATCAATTAAGTCCATTTGGTCAAGAGTCACATTGAGGTTCCAGATCTCATTGCTGATTTTTTGTCCTGATGATCTGTCTAGCATTGTGAGTGGGGTATTAAGCCCCCAGTTATGATGGTGTTAGAGTCAATATCTTTCTTTAGTTTTCCTAGGAGTTGCTTTATAAAAGTTGGTGCACCTATGTTAGGTGCATATATGTTTAGGATAGATATTTCTTGTTGGTGGAGTGAACCTTTTATCATTATGTATTGGTCCTCTGTATCTTTTTAATTTTTGATAGTTTAAATGAGATTTTGTCTGAAATTATGATTGTGATTCCTCTTTTCTTTTGTGTTCCATTCGCCTGAAAATTTGTTTCCCATCCTCTTACTTTGAGTCTGTGCATGTCCTTTCTCATGAGATGGGTCTCTTGAAGGCAATATATTGTTGCCTGGTGGTATTTTATCCATTTTGGCATTCTATGTCTTTTCAGTTTTGCATTTAGTCCATTCACATTCAGGCTAATTATTGAAATGTGAGAGTTCGTCCCTATCATAGAGTTCTTATAGAGTTGTTCTTCCACTTGCTTTTTTGTCTTTCTTTTCGTTTTGGTGTTGGTTCATGTGTATTTTATTTTTTTTCCTGTACTCTTGTGAAGAACATTGTTCCTTTTTTCCCCTTTTTCTGTGTTTAGTACTTTCTTAAGTGTTTCATGTAGAGGTGGCTTGGTGGCAGTGTAAGTTCTTAGGGATTGGATATCTGGGAAAGATTTTAGTTCTCCCTTGCTGATGAAGCTTAATCTGGCTGGGTAGGTTATTCTTGGTTGAAATTGTTTATCTTTTATGACTTTGAATATAGGGCTCCAAGCTCAACTAGCCTGCAGGGTTTTTGTGGATAAATCTGCTGCTATTCTAATTGGTTTTCCCTGGTAGGTGGTCTGACCTTTTTCTCTTGCTGCCTTTAGGATTTTTTCTTTTTTGCCTACTTTGTTTAGGCGAATTATTATGTGTCTAGGAGTTGGTCTTCTTATTTGTTGTCTTGCAGGGGTTCTCTGAATCTCTTGTGTTTGAATTTTTGCATCATTGATTAGATAAGGGAAGTTTTCTTGAATGATCTCATAGAAGGTTTGTTCCAGTGTGATCTCTGTCTCTCTTTCTGCCTCAGGAAGGCAAATTTCTTGTAGGCTCGGTCTCTTGAAGTAACCGCTCATCTCTTGAAGGTATTTTCTGTCTTTTTGAGCTTGTTTTCTGTGTTTTTGAGAGTTTGGGTTAGTTCTATATTTTTGTCCTCAAACTCTGAGATTCTTTCTTCTGCTTGTGTAATTCTGGTTTCCATGCTTATCAGTTTTGTATTTATTTTATTCACAGTATTCTTTATTACTGTTATCTCAGATATCAGCTCCTTTCTAGTTTCTTCTTGAGTCTCCTCAATTCTTTTTGATCTCTCCATTAATGTCTTGATATCTAGGTTTCTAGTTTGAGACCAGTCATTCTGGGGGCTCTTCATTGTTTGGATTCCGATGTCAGTTTTCTCATCTGCCCTCCCAGGGGTCTGGGAGAGACCCATATTCTTCTTTTGGTTTTTCTTCATTTGTGTAGATTTTTCTCTCATCCCTGGAGCAAAAGAGTTACAAAAGAGAAAAATAATGGAGGAAAGGGGGGGGTCAATAGGAAGTTAGAAAGAGAGAAGAGTGAGAGGGAAAACAGACATACATACCAACTAACAAGTGAAAAAGAGACACAAGGGCAGACAGAAGTGAAAAAAAAACACAGAAGGAAAATTCCCTAAAGAATACTGGTAGCTACACAGAGACAGACCAATAAGATAATGAAACAGATAGTGTAAGTTAGAAAGTGTACAATAGTGAGCAAAACATACAATCAGAATGATAAAACCAAAGGTCAAAATAAGAGATCAGACTAGTTCTGAAATCTTTCATAGTGGCTAAAGTCACTTGAACTCTGTTCTTCAGCCTCTCCCCTTTGTTTTTGTTGCAGGCAGCTAACCTGCTGCCTGAGAGGTCTGTGACTCTTAGTTTTCTCAGTCTGTTCAGCTTAGGGGAGGGGCTTTGTCTCCTGTTTAATGACGTCACCATGGGAACCAAGGTGCAGGCTCTGATAGGTGGGCGGGGTGATGCAAATCTACCTGGAGAATGGCAGAGGTGATAGCTGCACTTTCACTTTTAGGAATGTTTATCTGGGTCTCTGGGCGGGATCAGCTACACAGCTGGGTGCTGGATCCGGGGTGTCACCAGAAGGCTGGGGTGGAGGAAAGGGTCAGGCGTTCCCTCCTCTGGAGCTGGAAGCCTCCAATCAGCACCTTACACAAGCTTGGGGTTCTGCTCCCTTACACAAGCTTGAGGTCACATGCTGAGTGCCTCAGCCAGGGTGGGCCCAGGGCTCCAGAGCTCCAAAGCTCCAAAGGGCAGGTGGTGGCCCTGTGTCCCTCACAGGGCACTTCAGCCAGAAATGGGACTGGTATCTTTGAGGGGCGGGTGCCCAGAGCCTCCCTGGGTGACCAGCAGTTTGGTGCTTGGTGCTGGGTGAGATGATGTAACCAGGGAGGGAGCTGAGACCTGGGATTCCTGAGCAGGTGGGAGTCACATATAGTGGAGCAGCCACCACGGGGGTCCGCACTATTTGGCCCTGCATTGGACCAAAGGTCTCCAGGCCTCGTACCAATGCGGGTGGCAGTGGGCTGAGAAAAGTAAGAGTCTTTTTTGGGAACTCACGTTTGGAGAGTCTCACGAATCCACCTATGCCGTCGCTATCTTTTGTGATCTTGCTTTTACTGTTTTTTAAACACATCACTTATATTTTTTTCATCCAAAGTGAATCCCACTTTCAATTGTTAGTATTTTGGGCTATTAGTCTTGCTGTTAGAGTTGATTATGTATGTGGATTTTTTTTTAATTTCAAGCTCATTATTTATTTATTTATTATTGGGTAATATTCTAAGGGACTTTCCCTTATTCATCTTTATATCATCAGTACATAGCACTCACTCATATTGAGCCTGTAAAGAAATCATTTATTTGATTTGAAGCATTTTTTTTTGTTTTTCCTAATATGGTCAGAAATTAGCATTTTTTAAAATAAAAAGCACATATATCAATGTTTTTACCTATAAAAATCACTTTTCTCTGTCCTAAAGATAATCATAGTATAATATGGAAGACAGATATACAATAATTTTTCCTGTAGAAAGTATTGTAAGTGTTAAATATTATTCTGCACAAATTATAGCATGTGCAGTGGAGAAAGCTAATGAACTGTTTAGGCAGAAAGAACAAAATTTTTCAAGGCAGGAAGTTATAAAACAGCATTACAAATTTGAGCAATGTGAGTACTTTGATATGTCTTAAGTAAAAGTTTTCAAGAGTATCCATGAACAATAAAGTTGAAGAGAAAGGCTGAGATAAATCCATGGTGAACTTTTTGTGTGCTGTGAAAAAGTACTTGACATTTATTCAGTAGGCCATTGAAAGGGTATAAAAAGTCGAGTGTTAATGAGATTTACAGTATTGAAAGTTACTTGATAGCAATGTGGAAAATTGATTGGGCAAGAATCTAGCTATCGTAGTAGTTCAGCAGCTGATATAAATGTAGAAGAGCTAGTGATAACCAAGAGAAAAACATGTTTCTTTTCACTCCAAAAATAATATAGTTACATATTTTATGAGCCAGCAGGAATTTATGATGAAGAAAACAGGGGTTTTCTTTAAAATTCTGTCAGCCTGACCACTCTCTGTTTTCTGTAATGTGCCTCAACACCAGCAGACCATTTAAAGAAAATATGATCTGGGCACTAGTAACAATGACAATATCAATAATAAATACAATCATTTCTTTTGCAATAAATGTTTTCCAATAATTTTAGTAACTTCTTTACATATATATTGATGGGTAGCACAATGATATAGTAGGGTAGGGCCAACTTGTTAAAATCAAACCCAGCTTTGCCACTTACTACCTATATGACCTTATCTATAAAACTAGGATAAAAGTGACAGCTGCCTCACAGGCTGTAGTGAGACTTAAACTGATGAACAAAAATATCGTGAGGTGAAGAGTACGTACCATGCACATATGGTGTGAGTTACAAAGTTTTAGTGCTACTATGAATATGCTATTTTGGTTTATTTATTTGGGACTGTCTATCCTTCCTTCACAACCCTTCAAAGCTCAGTTCAACCAGTCTGAGATTGCAGATTAAATAAGAAATCATACTTTTGTGTAAAATTTGGATTTATAATAAAATCAGAAACTTCTACTCATATTTCTATCCAGAGAAATGCATACATAAAAATAGTTCCTTTAAAGTTTCTATTACAAAATAAGCTTGGTTGGTTGGTTAGAATGTGGTGCTAATAAAGGTTTACTAAAAGTACAGCAAATACATAGAAACAATAGAGGGTAACATAATAATTTCACATATATATTTCAATCATCAATATCTAAGAATATGCCATTACTTTATGTATTTTTTGAGAAAAAGGTAAACACCACAGAAACAGCTTAAGTTCTCTTTGACTAATCCCGATCCTATACTCTGCTTTTCTGAGATATAATCACTCTACGTAATCCAGAGCTTATCAATTTGATATTTTCAAATTAGTACAACGTATATCTGGTTCCTTTGTCTAGATATGCCATGAACATCTATAATTTTGCAGGTTTAAAATTGTGTATGAATATTTAATTTTATATAATTTGTTCTGTAACCCACTATTGATAGGAAAATATTTCCAAATTTGTTATTTTAATTCTAATTTAGTCACCTCTACCACTACTACCTCACAGCCTCTGTGCATTTTGCATTCTTTATTCATTCTCCATATTGCTTTTCATTGAAAAATATAATGATAAATTCTTCTTTATTTCTTATAATCTATATTCCCTTACTACAATATAGGTTGTAAGAATATAAGAATTTGTATTTTTGTGTGATTGTACAACTAGAATAATATCTAGCATCAAACAACAAATCAACAAATATTTGTTAAATATACAAATACATCTATTTTTAACAGTTAGCTGTATAGTATTTTAATATGTAAGTTTTACCATAATATTTTTGTCCTGTTTATGAATATTTTGGTATATCTTTCTTGTCTTTTCATTTTTATTATCAACAAGGATGGGATAAATATGTTTAGACTTGTCTTGTGAACATGTGCAAGAGAGATTAAAAAAAGAATGAATTTCACTCTCTTAATTTCATAATGTAAGAAATGCTACAAAATGAAAAGTAAGAAATTCCACAATTCCATTCTCAATTCTCGGTCTCACTACTCAAAGATTATCAATATCAGTATTCTTTTATCTCTTTGAAGAAGCAGAGAAAATTTTCCACACCAAGGTCACTATAGTGATAACATATATTTATATATATACATGCATTTATGTATGTACAGTTGCATTTATGAGTCATTATCTTATACATACATAAGTATAAAAGGTAAAAAAATAGATTTTTAGGTACCTATATGGAAACAACTCAAAATGTTTCATAAAATAATTTAACCACTCCTTCATTGCTGACACTTTAATGTTGCTTGTTTTCAGAAAAACCTATGTTGCAATGTGTATCCTAATTACATTTTTGCTATCTTAATGATATGTAAGAAGTAGTTTTACAGAATATCAGTTATGAATGCTGATTTTTGTCCTTTTAACTTTTTATTATAAATATTTAACTCCCTTTATAAATCCTTCTTGATGCATGATCATGCTATATTTTCTTTTAAATTTTAAACCTTGTATTTATATTTGATCACCAATACAACTGCAAGTAAGCTGTATGTTTGGTGTGAAATTGGTGTAAAATTTTATCTTATTCCATGTTAATACAAATTTTCTCCAGTATTAGTTATATAATAGTTAAAATAAATTAGTATTTTCAGATCTATTATTTTGATTGTTTTTCTCAGTTTCTTGAAATAGAACTTAAATGCATTCCTAACAAATCTAAACCTACAGGATTGAACATTTCTCTCCTGGAGCTATAAAACATCTGAGCCCACCTAAATATCTGGTTTTAATATATATATGGCTATGTCTAAATGGCACAAAGACTTCATGCTTTTGAGAGCTAACTAGGCTCTAAATCCATAACAATGGGCAATGTTCTAAGCTTTATAGATAGGAGAATAAAAGAGTAAGAAAATACTGAATTCATGAAGGAAAGAGAAAAGATATTTAAAAGATGGAGAGGGAGAGGAAGGAAGAGAGAAAGATCTGAAGAGGAGGTAACGATCTTGAGGGTATATAAGTAAAATTAAAATTTTGCAATTTTTTTCTAAGGTAAACTTTGAAGAATACTAAAATCTCTCTCTCTCACTCATACACACACACACACACACACACACACACACACACACACACACACATATATACACACACATACATACACTATATATATATTTATCTTGGACATACACTTTGACAGCTACTTTAAAGATAAACAAGTTACTCAAATTAAAATGAAAATTTAAATTCATATAGGTGTAGACTACTATCCCCCACATTGTCTTAGTTCATTTATGCTGCTATAACAAAATACTTGAGACTAAGTAATTTACAAACAACAGAAATGTATTTCTCAGTGGCCTGGAGGCTGAAAAGTCCCAGATCAAGGTGCCAGCAGGTTCAGATATCTATGAAAGCCTTTTCCTCATAGATGGTACCATCTTAGTGTCCTTGTATGGAAGAATAGCTGAACGGGGTAAAAGGGGATAACATTGTGTCCTTGCATGGCAAAAAAGCAATAAGAACAAACCCATTCCTTCAAATCCTTTTATAAGCTCCCTAATGTCATCCATGAGGACTTTCTTCTCATGATTTAACAATCTTCAAAAGGTCACATCTATTAATAGTATCACATTGGCAATTAAGTTTCAACATATAAGTTTTAGAGGACAAATTCAAACCACAGCAATAAAGTATCAAGAAATTTTTATATACGACTAAATATCCTTCTAGGTTTTGATTGTTAATATGAATATTATTGCATTGTATGCTCTCATAGGTTAGACATTTTCATTAACATAGTCAATAAATATTCTTATACCCATGCTATTACAGATTATTCTGATTATTTTGTTAATTCATTAAAAAATAAAGTTTTTGACTTAAAGAGTCTGAATATATTGAGGGTTGCATTGTTGAGCATATTCCCAACATGCTCAGAAAATTGTATTGATTTCCTTTTCTTTATCACAAAATTCTATGTCAAAGAAGTTAGTGCAAATAAAATAGAAATACAATGATAGCATGCATTGGCAAGACAAGGGGTTTGTTTTCAATGATGACACAGATAACCTTTTAGAATTTCCCATTTAGTGGTCATGGCTTGATTGCTAGAAAAGGAGTGAATTTAATAATGAATACAGCAATAATAGAACTAACAGTTATCTCATTAAAATATTTCTGAATGCACAGCAATTTGACTTTCAATATCAAGTTTAATGGACAGTTCTTACTACAAAAGACAATAGATGATTTATTTTCATAAAATGAAAAGAAGTCTGTTGACATGACCAAAAGACAAAACAAAGGGAGGTTGATAACAGTCACATCATTGAAGTACAATAAATGATTCATTGCTGATGTGACCAAAAGACAGAACAAAAGGAGGCACGGTAACGGTCACATCATCTTGGGGAAATGGAACTTACTGAGAAATGAGGAAGCTCAAATCCTCCAATCAAATAGTATTTTAACCTTATTTGGATCAAAGACCCCTTAGGTGACATCTGGGAAAGTAACCCCGTGGTCCTCAGTCAATGAGGAACCAGGGGAAGAACCTGCATACTAGGAAATAAATTGCTTGCTGTAACTGCTCTGGATGCGCCTGCACACAAGACACCCGATCTCGCAAGACCATCATTAAAGTTTCTCTTCTGCTACACTCCACATCTCTGTGTCCATCCTTTGAGTTCATTTCTCACATTACCAACTTCATATCTAATAATGACACATTGATAGTTGTGTCTCTCATAAGCGAATGGATAAAGAATATATTGTTTTCATTCATTATTGTACTGAGTATCCTAGTCAGTAAAATAAAACTAACAAAATTCAGAGTTATAATGATTAGACAAAAACAATATAGTCAATATTCAAAAACAATATGCCTTTATAGACTCAAAAGATAATTATTATAATTAAACGACAGCATATCAAAATTTCTGGATACCAGTCAATATAAAACTTTAACTGGATTTTCATACTTCAGCATCAAATAGTTACAAATGCAACCTATTGGAGTTAAACATGCAGTACCGAAAGACACACTTCTGATATCCAAATAATAAAAGTTGCATTTTGAAATTCTCTGAGCATAAAGATTGATTAAAACTCAATCTATAAGCAAAATTCCATTCAAGGTGTGTTCAAATGCCCTTTATTAAAAGCTCTAAAGGGATCAAGGTGATTCCACTAAATCTGTTTATTGGAGAAAATGGCTTAAAGCAAAAGGACTAAGGTTTTGACCTACCCAAGAAGGCTTGATAACTTTAGACTGAGCCTTGTCTTAGAAATAATTGTGGATGTTTCTACTGGCACATTTGCAACACTTAGTAGCTAGAATAAACTAGACAAAGGGTCATTAAAATGTTTGAGAGGATTATTCTGGCAAAGTACAATCAGACTGATTTAAGAGAGTGAGGCTCTTCAAGATGTGTAAAGGTGTTCAGTTTCCTAATGTCTGCTGGCAAGAGGCAGTTGTAGGTGAGGAAAAAAGAAAGAAAAAGAAGGGAATATTCAGGGTAAATCAAAGGAGCAAGGATTGGAAAGTTACATCTAGGCAACAAATATGAGTCTAAGGAACATTCCTTATCATCAGGAAAAGCTTTATTGCAGTTTTTGCCACTGGAACGTATAGTCACTATGGATTTGTGACTGGTATGTGCCTGCCTTTCTTGTTTCTTAATAGGAAGATTAATTGAGATGATTATTATAACTATATTTCTGAGGTTGTTATGCCATTTTATGCATTTGTTTGGTGATTTAAACATAGACATACAGTTTCACAGTTTGTTCTCTTTTTATTTCTTTGAAATTTATGGTAATGTGTCATTCTGGGTTAAATTTGGAAAGTAGATACACTCTGTGTAAGCAAGGAAGTAGTGGCTTTATACAAAGAATTAGATGCTTACACATCCATTGAAATAGATGAGGTAGTAAATGTCAAAAAATTGCTGCTAGAGGTTAAAAAACTTACATTGCAGTTGATGATCCCAGCAGCCTACAACCCTTTAACGCAAAATTTGAAGAGGCTTCCTTACAAAATGTTATCAACTTGAGTCGACTTCAAGAAAATCTGCTGATCCCAGTTTTGAGAGCATTGAGATGGATGGTTTACAGAAAATCATTTTGAAAGTCGCTGCAAACCTCACACATGATGCTTGTCCATATTTTCTGCTTGCAACTGTCATCAGAAAATATGGTCTTCTCTCTTCTCAGTTCTCAAGTGAGAGCTTCTCATTACAAGATCGTGATCTAGGGCACACTGGAAAGAGGTTCTTCTAAGATTCAAAGAAGGTAAGGAATGAATAGGATGTAGACAATCCAATCAATAGGAAAAACAAACAAATAAAAACCAAATCCAGTGTATAAGAGAGATGCACATCATTACTTTTGAATGTTTTGCTAGTTGGAATTCTTAGTTGTTGGCATTGATAAACATTATCCTGAAACAAGTCATCTATTTACTACATATGGGAAACATCAATGCAACGTTTTCATATGAAGATATTTTGTTATTTTGACATATAACTAACCATTCCACAATTTGTTAGCAACGACAGTCAAAGGAAGTCCAAAAAATGGTGAAAACTTCCTGAGGAAAAAAATGTGTGTGGACATAGCAGATAAGTCACTATAATTTCTAAAGGAAACCTCAGTGTTTGTCAAATCTCTGACTGATCTATTTATTCATACTGCTATTTCAAAAATAGCTCATAGATTTATATATATATAGTTTGGAAAAATTACTATTTAATGTGATTGCAACAGTTACTCTTGAAATCCATGTTTGCATTCAGAACAGTAAAAACAAACCTTTGATTTTGCTTTAGAAAACAAGAATGTTTACACCGTGAGTCAAAAATTTGTGTTTATGGAGTAATATCACCACCGTGTGGTCCTTTTAGATATTGCTGTTAAATCTATTAAAGAATATTGTATTTTTGTCTATCAGTAATATGAAGGCACTACCTGTTAGTATTTTTCTCTCACTTAGATGAAATGTATTTAACCAATGAATTTGCACTTTTGCTTTAACGTTTATATAAACAACTTCTTTAAAAAATAATTAAATACGATTTTTTGTTTTAGAAAATGCTTATTAAATGGAGGGTATTTATTTAGTAAGTTGAATTCCACCTAAAACTCTTATTTATTTGTGACCATTGCCTGACTTTCCCATCAAAATATAAGTTACATTTAAAGATTTTGTTCACAACTGAATATCCAGAGCATAGGACAGCACCAGGTATATAGTTGGTGTAACAAATGCTTAATGAATCAATGAATATAGATGTGAATTAACACATGCTCTCCATGTTATAAAAAATTTAAGACAAATTAGTTCCAGAACTTTCCTTCTTTTTAAAAAGATGTACTAGCTAAAATGTAGAGGGGTTTTTTCTTTTCTCTAAAGCAATCAAATTGGCAAGCTCTGACAGATATTTGTGTCTGGTTTTGTGTTTTATTAAGATTTTATAAGATGGTGTAGTTGGATGATACATTGATAGCTTGATTTTGTTTCAATTCACTTCATTACGATATACGTAGGGTTGTTAAACACTTTGGCTAACCCTGAGTGATACAATGTTGTGGAAAGAGTGTAGTCTTTGAAATCCATCAGACCAACGTCCAGCTCTGCCAGCAGCGGGATTTGGGGAAACTAAAGTTTCTGGCATTGAATTCCTTTTCTATCATTGGAGATAATAACCTCCATCCCCAGTAGAATATATGTAAACTAGAAATGTGAACTTTTCTTAATTTGGCTGTTTGATTATTCAAAACAAACAGGTTGTCTCCACAGGTGAATCATTTACCAAACATTTAAAGGTGATATATTCCATCAGGTCTCATGTTGTAATCAGGGGCAGAACAAGTATCTAAGACATAATGATTTTTCTCAAAAGCTAATAATCAATGCTTGTTGGCTCAAAATATTTTTCTATTGCAATATTCAGTCTTTCTTTATTTTAATAGCTTTAGGGGATACAAGTAGTTTTCCGTTATGTGGCTGCATTGTATTGTGGGGAAGATGTCCAGGCTTTAAGTGGACCTGCTGCTTTCACCTGTGCACATTGTACCTAATAGGTGATTTTTCATCCCTCCACCACTTCTCCCTCCCCCTTGAGTCTCCAGTGTCCATTATTTACTCTCTATGCCTCTGCAGAACCTCAGTTTCGCTCCTACTTATAAGTGAGAACATGTGTTTGGGTTTCTGTTCCTGTGTAAGTTCACTTAGAATGATGTTCTTCAGTTCTATCATCTCACTGCAAAGACAACTCAAGATATTAATAAAATTAATATTAGTTATTTGGTTTAAAGCTCCAGTTAAGTCTAAGCTCTGACAATTATTAAGATTAAATTTTTTATTAATATTATAATTGTGGGAATCTTGTAATATAAGTTGTTTCAGCTTCTCCACAACTAGCTTCAATTCTGTCTCCTGTCACATTCAGGTCAGAGGAAGATAGAATCGTTTCTGGCCTTCTGGGCCTGGAAGATGGTTAAAGAGAACTCTCCAGGCCTCCAGGAGGGATTTTTACTGAGTCTCTCTCATTCGAGTCCCCTAATCTGGATGACTAATTGTGACCTCTTTTTCAGCTCCTGGATGTCAGGAATTACAGCTGTAGCTTCTTTTTGCCCCCAGGAATGTGAGATTTGCATCTTGGGAAACATTTATGAACTCATGTGTGAAAACTCTTGGAGTCCAAACCTGTTTTATGTCAATAGTGCTCCTTGGATCTGACACCAAAACAGTCCTTTTTCTCTAGATGTTCCAGGTAAGAGTCATACTCCAATTCAAAGGCAAGGCAAAAGTCCACACCAAAGAAAATTTCTTTGTGAATTTTTTAAAAATTATCTTTTTTTTCTCAAGATAAATGAGGAGGATCACCTAGTGATGAACTGGCTGGTCCTAGAACCAGGACTCATAAGTATCTTTTGGAACATTTTAGTTTTATCTGGCAACTTATGTTGTAATTTCATATCTGCAAATTTTGCTACAGTATAAAATCATATTTTAGCACTGTTTTGTACAACTTCTAATCTGAAGTAACAAGCTATACTTTGGGAAACTTTAGCTAATATCCCAGTAAGCACACAGCGACTTCAATGTTACATGATTCTACTAGATCCAGGCAAAACTGAATTCAAGGGATATAATTAATTTTTAGTATAATCCTTTAACAATACTTGTTTCTCAATATCAGTTTGATTTTAAGTTAAATGCTTTCACATACCATATTAAATATAACTTACATGCAAAAAATTACAGCCCTCTTTCCATTTTAAAGGAGTGGTCTATTTTAGCAGATTAACAAAGACCAAGTAGAGAAAGCATACCTGATGTATGTAGGAGACTATCAATTGCATAAGTGGACACTTAATGGTGAATGAATCAGATAGCAGAAATGAGAAAATTTTGTGTGACGTGTAATGTTATAAATTAAATTACAGAATCAAAATAAAAGGGCTTAATCAGGGACATTTATAAGTATAATGAGTCATTAAACTGCCATGTGTCTGAAAAAGCCAAGACTGCAAAGACATCTTTTGCCCTTTTATAGAATTCTCCAGGGATAAATCTTATTGAGGAGATTTTAGAAGAAAAAAAATCAATAGACTTTTAAAATTCCAAAGTGATTATTTGGCTGCATTAATATGGTTGTCTTTTTAAGAATTTAAGGCAAAAGATAAGATGACCTAATTAAATGATCCCAAGTTTTCAAAATAATAAAAACAAACACAATCTGAAACCATTTTATTGTCATTACAAGACCATCTCTCTTTTTTACAGCCATCTCTCTCCCCCTCCTCGTGGACTTTTCATATTGATCAAAATATAATTAAGGCAGTTGCAAGATGAGACCAAATTTGAGATTAGGTTGTGCTAAATTTCTTACATATATATTTTTTCTGATCATGAGTTTCATAAAGGAGGTTAAAAAGAAAGTTGAGTAATAGGACATTTTGGACTGGAGTAAGTCCTGTTAGGTAAGGTCTACTTATTTAAAAACAAACAAATCAACCTTCTTATAACCCTTAGGGTAATAGGCCCTAAACTGTAAGCATGCTCTTTATGTAGTGTTACTATAAAGATTAACATGCAAAATCAAATAATTAGCATATTAAGTGGCAGTGTAACTGAATTTTGAATGGTTAGCAGGCAGCTGTCTATGAACTCTTGCAAATAAAAGTATTTTATAGTTGAATACTAACACTTATAAATAGGTCATCCAAATCGTCTTTCATATTTATGAAGGTTTGATATTTTTGATCATAGGACAATTTTGAGACCTGTTTAAGAAATAAAAAATGAATTGTCTTAGAACAGTTATTTTTATTTTTTATTTTTTCTATCTACTGTGTGTCCCAGGCTTCTTTATTTAAGAACTAAGTGATCCGTGATGTGGGGATTAAAATCAAGAGCATCATTGAATTTCACCTTTAACCAGTTTCCCCACTCCCTGCCCCCACCCTTTGTGTTCCCAATTTCTTCCTTAGTGAATGAAGAACTTCAGCCTAAAAAACTCTAGTACAAATTCCAGGTTCTTCTTTCCTAGTATCTTCCCTTTCTCTGTCCCCCATTCCTAGAGGGGAAGTCACCTCAGTTTGAATGCATGGGAGAGCCCAGAGTGGTGACAGAGACAGAGGGAAATGCTTCCCCCTCAGGGTAAGGGACTGAGGAGTACAGCGTAGTGAAATGAGGACTCCCATAGCCTGCTGTACCAAAATGGGGCCCTGGGGCCAGAGGAAAAGATACTGGTCCCCCTGAGAAAGGAGACCCAGCAGCCTCGTAATCCTCTCTTTGTGAATAGTCACTGCTTGATCGCTTGCTCTTCTGGCGGCGGTTACAGAACCACACTCGGACCACATCCTTCTCTAGCCCAAGCTGCTGGGCAATGTGGCTGATCTGCTGCAGGGTTGGTTTCGGGCACTGCAGGAACAAGGTCTCCAGGTTGCCTCTCACTCGGTTCTCAATACTTGTTCTCTTTCTCTTTCGGGCCTGCACGAGGGTCTCTGCTTTGCATATCTCCTGAAGATTTTCATTGTTGTCAGCTTCCTCCACCCACTTCTGCAGCAGGGGCCGTAGCTTACACATGTTCCTGAAACTCAGCTGCAGAGCCTCAAAACGGCAGATAGTTGTTTGGCTGAACACCTTCCCAAAGAGAACCCCCAGGGTGAGCCCCACATCGGCCTGGGTATATCCCAGAGTGATCCTCTTCTGCTTCAGGAGCTTGGCAAATTGCTCGAGTTCTTTCTGCAGAGCTTTGATGTCCTGGGACTCCTCAGGGTTTTGCTCCAGCTTCTCCTTCTCCAGCTTCATGGCACCAGGGGGGACAGTGGAGGGCTCAGGGGAGACCCCCTCAGAGTTGCTTTCTACCCCAGCTCCTGCCTCACCCTCAGGCTGAGAGATCTCCAGACCACCTTGGGGCACTAGCCCCACTCCAACCTGCGGTCCACAGTATGCCATGCCTCCACAGAACTCATATGGTGGGGGACACGGGGGAATCCCCCACACCTCAGAACCTGGCCCAACCCCTGGCCCAATTCCTGGACCTCCAGGAGGGCCTTGGAAGCTTAGCCAGGTCCGAGGGTCAACCCAGCCTGGCTCTGGCCCATCGCCCCCACCGCCTGGCGGGGGCGAAAAGGCAAAATCCGAAGCCAGGTGTCCCGCCATGGGGAAGGAAGGCACCCCAAGCCGGGGGCCTGGTGAAATCAGAACAGTTATTCTTAAGATCAAGTTGCCCTTTCAAAGAACAAAATTAATCTGTTAATGACAGCGAAGACCTTATTTAGTAGACTTATAAACGTTTGGTGGTCAATTTTAAACTAGTGCTGGATAATTATAACTCAAATGTGTCGAATAACTTGTTGCAGAATATAGCCAGGCAGACTACATTTTGACTTTACAAAAAGTAGGAAAAGAGTAGGGTTTCTTATCTTCTTGGCTTACTTAAGACAAAAGGGAGGATGGAGGGTCAAAATGAGCTCATGCTTCCTGTGAGCTGCGACCACTGTCCATAATACTTTTCCAGTGGAAAGGAGATAGATGCCCCTAAGGTATGTAGATGAGGTTACAAGTGCCTTTAGTCTATTTTGCTTTCCATAAATTTTTAAATCTTCACCAGATAAGTTTAAAATGCGTAATAATACTTTCCTGTGATTATACACACTCTATAATCTCTACTCTAGGAAACTAGCCCTTTTTCATAGCTGTCTTAATTTATAGAACTATTGCATTTTCTACTCTGTCTCAAAAAAGGTACAGAAAACTTCCCAAGCAGTAGTCAGTACTGCTTCATTGTATTGACTGGCCTATAGTTCCCCCCTTCTGATGTTCAATGTCACCCTCAAACAATACCTCCAAATAATAACATATTGTTCTTAGAGTGAGCTTTCATTGTCAGTCAACTATCACTGCCAAAAATGCTCCATAACAATCACAGAATTTCACTGGAATGAAACAATAAGGACTTGTGCTCTGATTCTAGCTGTGCTCCAGGCTGTGTCTACCTGGGCTTGGCTCCTTGCTGCGAGGTGTGCTCAGCTCTGTTATAAAAGTGTTCATTCTGGAGTGCAATCCAAAGGTATACAAGCACCTTCTTATTATATCAGAAGTGCAAGAAGGCAGAGTCCAACATACAAGCCTAGTTTAAGTATTTTCTTTGTCCAAATCATGTGATTAAACTCAACATCAATAAGGGTACAAATATTTTCTGAATAATTCAAATGGTCACAGCTTTCTTGTTCGAATTACTATTGACATGTAAAAAAAAAAATTACCAGAAAATCAGTAATTAAAAAACAATTTTATTTTGTTCATAACTTTATAAGTCAGGAATTTGTGAAAAGCTTGTCTGTTTATGTTTGCGTTATCTCAGTGGTTGTAGTGAGTTGGTAACTGAGGCTGCAGTCATTTGAAGAGTCTACTAAGTTATATACATATCACTTTCATTTCTGATCACTGATACTGGCTGCTGGCTAAAAACTCAGAGTAACTGTAACTGAGGGCCTTGAATGTGGCCCCTCCAGCATGGGTCACAGGATAGTGAAACTACTTATATGGCAGAGTCCAAGCAGAGTCTGAGGATTATGGTGGGAGTGGAAAAGTGAGGAACAAAAGCGCCTTACTCATTTGCCTTGTTATTGGATATTGGAACACCTCAGTCTTAAGGTATCTATACCTATCTCTTTTGTGAACACATTCTTATATTTTTGGACATTATTTAGTGTTAGAAATATTCATGTAGTTTTAAAGGACATTCCAGAGTGGCCTCTGGAATGCAGTTCAATATCCTACTTACTGGGAGATTCTCCTTTAGGCTAAGGACACTTCTCCTGGAAGAAAACCTTTCAAAATGACCTGTTGACAACCATCCACAAAAGCCTAAATAAGGTGTACAGGAAAAATATCTCTGACATGCTGGTGGTAGACAGCACAGCTGGATTCAATTACAATGACCTTTAATCCCTTTGTTGAGTCCAGTGCAATCTTTTCTCTTAATTTTCAGGCATTAGTTAAAGACAAGAACTCTGTGTTTTCTCCAAATATCACACTTTTGGTTCTTTTGTCTCAGGATTTTACTCTCTAATATCTGGCCACTGTGAATTACAGCCTGTTGTTTCCTCAGACTGATAAGACCACTTCTTTCTGTTTGGGGCCTATTCCACCATAATAAAGCAAAATTGGAAGTGGCTTTAGGGACAAAGATAAATTTAGAACTTACTTGAGAGTTTCCCTTGTTTTAAGCATTACAGTCCTTCAGTTTCCTGTCTTAGTTTTCCTGATTGCTCTCCAATGCTGTCAACTAGTTTTTTCTTCCCATCCCTCTGCTTTTATGTATTAGTTATTAAACTCAGTATAAGCTAGGTTCACACTACTTCATAATATACAAAAATGGAAGCCAAATATTTACATCCTGTCTTCTGTGCCTTGGTATTACTTAGGTAGTTTAACAACTACACTCAGGACTTAAGCTGATGCTAATATTTGCTTATTTCTGGAATTTATTCCTTTCTCCCTTTCATAAATATTGTTTTTGTTCACTTAAGCATGCTATAATTTCAGTATATCTTATTCAGTATTGTAGTTGAATCAGTGGAGGAAGTAGTTTGGGTAATTCCAATTCTGCTAGATAACTGGAAATGGAAGTACTAAATTCACTCATTATAGAATTGTGATGCTAAAAATTAAATACAGATATATTACTCTCAAGCTTAACATTTATCAGTACTTCCCCATCTCTTTCTGAATTCTAAGTTCTTCAAATGGTATATACTGCAACACTTAAAATTTTGAGTTAGATCCTGCCGGCCTTCCCAGCTTCATTTTGAACAACTTTTCTTCTCAACAGCACAAAATTACTTGTAGCACAGACATTCTAAGCAGCTTCATGGACCAATACCTTGCTTTTGCTCCCTCATTTTCCAGAAATTTGCAATTTTCACTGCCTCTTTCAGATGAATAAAGTTACTCATTTCAAGTGCCAATTCCAGGAAGACTTTCTTGACAACTCTCCAACACACACAAGTGTATATCAATACCACTGCATTCACTACCAAAATATATCCTACGCCACAGAGTTTCTTTAGTAGTATATGTTCTTTCTCCTATTAAATTTTATAAATCTTAAACTTTTAGGATGTTTCTTTCACTTATAATTTACAACATATAATAGGATCTTGTGCTTGTATTAAGGCATCATTCAGTGCTTGTTAGATTTACTCACAGTTGCATTATACATAATATACATTATACATTACTTGACCTTAATATAGAACAGAGGAACATTCTGACAATAATTCAATCGTTTTTTAAATCCTTTTTTTAACTTTCTTACTATACCGACAAAGTGAAATACCTATTGTATATTAGGCGTTGAAACCACTTTTTTGGTTAATAAAAAATTAAGAAATATAGCATATCATAATTACCATAAATTCTTAGTAAAATCAACTCTAGACTAATCTAGAGGACAATTAAACATCCAACTACATGATTAAAATATTTTGTAAGTATTCAGCAGTAAGACTATACCTTAAAAGGAAATGTTGCCTATACAATGTTGTATATATAATAACATTTATTAGTTATTTGCAGTCCTAATAGAGAATTCAGAAGAGATGAGATTATTTACATAGATTATAGCTTATTATCTTTATGATAACATTGAATATACCTATACAATGGTTAACCCATATTTTCTGTTTTCATAATTTATCACTACATATACACTAGGACATTTATGCCATTCTGATAAATTTAAACTACTTCAATAATCTGATGTTGTATTTAACATATAAAAGGTTATTTTTTAGGACATAATTTAATCTTGATATCTATTTATATGAATTCTTTAAAAATGTGTTATTCTCTTAGATGTTCTCTATAATTTTTGCTTCTCATGCATCTCCCGTAAATTATTTTTTTGTTTTTAATTAAAGTTTATTTTATTATAAAGATTTGGGGTACAAATAAAGATTAAATTCACAAGTAGACTTCATGCAAGTGAAGTTTGGGCCTCTAGCTGGCCGTCTCTCACCCTGATAGTGGTCCAGGTACTCTTTGTGCTGCTAATTGCTCATCCTCCTCTCTCCTCCCCCTAGCAGTGCCCAGCAGTCGCCGATTCCTCTCTTTCGTTATTGTGATCAATGTTCAGGTCCCACTTATGAGTGAGAACATGAAGTATTCAGTTCTTTGTTTCTGTGATAGATCACTAAGTATGATGACCTCTGACTCCATCTAATTTGCTGTGAAGTCCATGATTTTGTTCTTCTTAATGGCAGTGTAATACTCTAGTGTATATATATAATGCATTTTCTTTATCAGCTCACTTTTGAAGGACAATAGCGTTGGTTCCATGTTTTCGCTATTGTGAACAGTGTGGCAGTAAACCTGCATGTACATGTGTATTTTTGGAAGAATGATTTATGTTCCTCTGAGTATATTCCCAGGATAGGATTTGCTGGATTGTATGGAAGGACATTTTTTAGTTCTTTTAGGAATCACCACACTGTTTTCCATAGATGTTAAACTAGCTTGCATTTCTGCCGACAGTGTAGAAGAATTCCCCTTTCTCCACAGATGCAACAGCATCTGTTGTTTTTTGATTTATTAATGATGGCCATCCTTACTGGGATTAGGTAGTATCTCACTGTAGTTTTGATTTGAATTCTCTCATGATTAGCGAGGCTGAGCATTTTTTCATGTATCTGTTGGCTGCTTGTATGTCTTCTTTGGAAAGTTTCTATTCATGTCCTCTACCCACGTTTTAATGAAGTTGTTTGTCTTTTTTCCTTTTATGTTGTTTGAGCTCCTTGTAGATCCTGGATGTTAGGCCTTTGTCAGATACATAATTTACATTAAAAATTACGTATTTTCCCCATTGTTGGAAAGCAGTCTTTTCAGTTTGATGAGGTTGTACTTGTGTATCTTAGCTTCTATGGTATTTGCTTTTGAGAACTTGGTCAATAATTTCTTGCCTACTCTGATATAAAGGTGTTTTTTCGTTTTCTTCTAGGAATCTTATAGTTTGAGGTCTTTGATCCATTCAGAGTTAATAGGTAGATGTCTGGTTTTATTCTTCTTCATGTGATCAGCCAGTTCTCCCAGCACCGTTTGCTAAATATGGTCTTCTTTCCCCAGTGGTTGTTATTGGTGGTTTTGTTGAAGATGTGTTGGTTGACAGACTGAGTTTTTTGCTTTCAGAATCTCTGTCCTGTTCCATTGGTCTATGTTCCTATTCTTGTACCATACCAGACTGCTTTGGTTACTTGCAGTAAATTTTAAGGTTTGGAAGTATAACATCACTCATTGTGTTCCTTTTGCTGAGGATTGTTTTGGCTTTTGTGCTATTTTTTGTCTCCATATGTACTATCATTTTCAAGTCTGAGAAAAATAATGTTGGTAATTTGATGGGTATTGCATTGAATCTGTAGATTGCCCTGATAGGATGGACATCTTGACAATATTAATTTTTCCAATCTAAAAGCATAAAATGTTTTACCATTTGTTTGTGTCATCTTTAACAGTTTTGAGCAGTGTTTTGTATTTCTCACTGTAAAGATCTCTGGTTAGATGGATGCCAACATATTTCATTTTGTGTGTATGTATGTGGCTATTGTAAATGGGATTGTGCTTTTTATTTAGTTCTCTGCCTTCTTGCTGCTGGTGTCTAGAAATACAACTCTGTTGCACATTGATTTTGTACCCTGAGACTTTACCAAAGTCATTTACCAGTGCAAAAAGGCTTTTGACAGACTCCCTAGGATTTTCAAGATACAGAATTATATCATCCACAAGGAGGGATAGCTTAACGTCTTCTTTTCCTATTTGAATACACCTAATTTACTTCTCTTGCCTAATTGCTTTGGCTAGGACTTATGTCACTATGTTGAACAAGAGGGTGAGAGTGAGTATCTCTGTCTTGCTCTTATTCTTAGGGGAAATGCTTCCAATTTCTGTCTATTGAGAAAATTGTTGGCTGTGGGTTTATCATAAATGGCTCTTCCTGTTTTGAGGAACATTCTTTCTATGCTTGGGTGCTCAAGAGGTTTTGTCAGGAAACGGTGCTGGATTCAGTTGAAAGCTTTTTCTGTATCTAATAATATAATCATGTGATGTGCTTTTTTGATTTTACATCTGTTGATCTGCTGCATTACATTTATGGTCTTGCAAACATTGAACCAGCCCTGTATCACTGGAGTGAAACTCACCTGGTCTTGGTGGGTAATACTTGAGATGTATTGTTGGATATGATGTGCTAGAATCTTGTTTAGAATTTGTGTGTCTATGTTCATCAAGGAAATTGGCCTGTAATTCTCTTTCCTTGTTGAGTCTTTGCCAGGTTTGAGTATCAGTATAATGCTCACTTCATAAAATGAATTGAAGAGAATTTTGAGCCTGTGAGTGTCCTTTCAGTGAGATGAGTTTTCTGGAGGCAGCAGACTGCTGAATCATGCTTCTTTATCCAGTTTGCTACTCTATGTCTTTTCAGTGACACATTTAGTCCATTCACCTTCAGATTGTCTTGAAATGTGATAATTTATCCCTGTCATGGTGTTTTAGGGAGTTGCTTTGTTTCCTTCTTACTTTTGTATTTGTATATGTGCGTATTTTCCTTTCTATAAGACTTCTGTGTGCTCTGTTAACTCTGTGCTTGACTGTACTTTTGTGATGGGTATAATTATTCTTTTTGTGTGTGTGTTCAGCATCTTCTTAAACCTCTTCTGTAGGGCTGGTGTGGAGGTAGCATATTCTCTTAAAGATTGGATGTCTAGGAATGATTTTTGTTCTTTATCACTGATGAAGCTTAGCTTGGCAGGGTAGGAAATTCTTGGTTGGAACTGCTTATCTTTAGGAATGTTAAAGATTGGACTCCAGTCCTTTCTGGTTTATAGTGTTTCTGTAGATGAGTGTGGAACAACAGTTATGGGTTTTCCCTGGAAGATAGTCTGACTTTTCTCTCTGCCTTTATGATTTTTTTCTTTTCTACTTATGTTGTGGAGGTGGAGTACTATGTGCCTTGGGAATGGTCTTTTCATATAATACCTTGCAAGTGTTCTCTTAATCACTTGTGTCTGGATGGTAATCTTTCTAGCTAGATGTGGGACTTCTTGTTGAATTACCTCTTGGAATGCTTGTTCCATGTGTTTTCTGTTTCTCTTTATTCTTCAGGGATACCCATCAGGTGTAGATTTGACTTCTTGAAATAGTCCCACATCTCCTGAAGGCTTTGATTCTTCTTTTGAAGCTTTTGTTCTAAGTTTTTGATAGACTGAGTTTCATATTTTGGTATTCAAACTCTGAAATTCTTTTCTCTACCTGGTTGACCCTAGTAACTATGCTTGTTAGTGTGTTCCTGATTTCTGGGATAAAGTTTTTCATTTTCATTATTTTAAAATGGGTTTTTAAAAAAATTGGCCACATCCACTTTTACTTCCTGTACAACTTTAGTGAGTTTCACTACTAGTTTCTCTTGGATTCTGTTCACTTTTGTCACCCATTCTCTGATTTTTGTAGCTGCCATCTTGGCAGGTAGTTCTGGGGAGGGTTTCCATTTCTTGTGCTCTGATTGTTGTTTTTTGGGGGGGAGAGTGAGGCCACTGTCTCTTTAGGATTCTAATGGTTGCCTGTATTTTTTCATTGATTTTTTTTCCTTATTTGTGACAGGTCTCTCTTCACTCTCTGTATTTTCTCTTTTTATTTAAAGCTCTTAAGCTATTTAATTACCCTCTAATCTACAGTCCTTTCTGTGATTCAATACATGTAACTCAGTGAGTCAGGGACATTCACATCTGCTCCTTACTCCACCTTGTGGCAGGATTTTGTCATTGCAGAGCTTCTCACTGCTAAATTTGTCCAACCAGTTTTCACTCCCTTTGCCCTGTGGGCAGCAAGCAGGGGGATTGGTCTCCCATCTGCTGATTGCAGCCAGGTGCCTTCCCACTAAGAGAGTCTTTGGGTGTCTGTTGTGTCACTCCTTCCTTGTTCAGTTTCACACTCTGCTCTTGAAATGGAGCAGATTTTCTGCTGTTAAGGAAGTGGAAGCACATCACCATGCTGAGATCCAGGCCTTAAAGAGGGTTCTTCCCAGTCTAGTCAGAGGAATGGCCACCAGTCACTTGTGGTGTGTGTCTGCTGGATTCATTCTACAGGTGAGCCATCCCCCATCTGTGAGTCACCAGTCCGGCAGAAACCCATGCTCATCTTGGATCAGATGAGATCAATCTGCAGGTGGGCCTCTCACCACCACTCATGAGTCACCATTCTGGCAGAAAGCTGTATTCACTGTGGCTGCCCAGTGCAGGTCTTTCCCCTGTTCTGCTCAGGCTGTGGTTGCTCAGAGTTCCGTGATCTGCTCAGTACTTTCCAATGTGGGATTGATAACTCAAACCCGTCTAGGATGGGGTGAACTGTCCCAAATCATCTTTGGCTCTCTCATCCACTTTTGTTGCTGGACAGGGCTTCAGTTCTTGTGCTATCCTGGGGCATGGTGGGGGATAGGGCATCCAGATTCCAGCATTCGCTGTCACTTTCTGGTCTCTGATTTCAAAGAGAACTTTGCTGGGTGCAGGGTGTGTCACCTTTCCAAAAATGTTTGAGATGTTTTCGTTTATTGGCAGTTGGGTCCCTACTCTCTGTCTTACTTGGTGAGAGTGGTGCCAATCTGCTGCTCCATGGTTGCCTTCTTGATTATAAACAACTTTTGAAATAAAGCAAATGTTTTATAATGTAGTTGATTGAATTTTTTCAATCATGACTACTTTTTTTGTATATTTATTCAATGTTTCTGAACTTTGCCCCAATAGCTTTCAGTTCAGAATACATATATCCTATACTCTTTCATGTTGATTATATCCCATTGAAATTTTTTCATCTGATACTTCTACTTGATTAATTCTATGGTAGTTTGCTTTTATCCAATTCATAATTGTGCTTCCATTAATCAATATTCTTGATTCATTGTTGTCATAATAGTTCCATTTTAGTTCCTTAGGTTAAGGGCCTGCATCCAATACTTATTAGAGTCTAATTTACTATACTGTTACACATAGATCAGAAATTTCTACATGTTTTTAATATTTTAAAATTTATATTGTGATTTTATGTTGAAAATTAAAAAATAGGCAGTTCTTATAAACAATTACTACCTTTTTGCAAATTATAAGCATATGTTATATGCTTGCATCAGTAGGATGGAATAATAGTATAAGATATAAGTCTGTTTAAATTTAAGTAAAAGATGTTAACTTCATATAGAAAGGTTATAAAATTTCTGTTTTCCCCCAACAATGTCAGTTTTAAAAAATTATAAATAAATGTTTTTTCTTTTTAAAATAATAAATGCTTTTTCAATAACTTTATTTTATTTTATCTGTAAAATGTCCCTTTCCTACTAGGTTCCATCCAACCCATGCTTTTGATTGATATTTTCTTATACAAAAATAATACAAAGTAATGGATGTATTAAACATACTTATTTTTCACCAAAACCTCAGTTTTGATGATGAAAGATGACAGAAATTATCTTAAACTTTTAGTAGAGTCATTACTTGATTTTATTGCTACTCCATGTGCTATTTTTTTTTCTTACTTCATATAATTAAGTTGGACAATTTTCACTCATGTAGAAAATTATGCAGGCATTTAATGAAAATACATTAAACTTGAAAATTTTAAATTTTAAAGTGAATCTAGATACCATCTAAAGCAAGATGACATCATTTAGTCTCTTGAAAATGGTGCAGGAATGTGATATTAAAACCGTACAGTCAATTTTCAGAAATTTGGCTTCATATACTTTAAATGATGTGTCATGTATAAATAACAACAAAAAACCCCATGCAAATCAAACTAAAATATGGGTTAATTAAATGTCTTTGATTCAAAATTTTAATTAATACACTGGAATTTAAAATATTTAAAAACCCACAAAGATGAAGACATAAAATTTGGTATGAACATTTAAAACACTTATATTCATAAAAATATTACAGTTTAAAGAAATGTGATAAGAAACCAAAATAAATCCTTCATATGAGTTACACAATGAAAACTATCTAGTCATTGCAGGCAGATTTGACATTAGACATCTGACTAAATGAACTGAAACTCTTTCCAGACACGTTATAAAACAAGTTCATCTACAAGTAATTTAATTTACATATGTAAAAAAGCTCCGAAGTGTACTGTGTGGCATTAGGTGTCTTAGTCATATCACAAAAGCAATTAGATCATACTGGAAACCAGCTGTGCATCAAGTAGATTGCTATTATCTAAGTGATAGAAACCTTGCAGAGTGTGAACAATACTGGGTATAGAATGTAACAATTTAATGAACAGCAAAAAAGATGAATAGAATGAACAAGAGAAATAACACATTTTCAGGGAACATGTGCAAGTGGGAAAAAGGAAAAAGAGAAATATTTACATGGGTTGTAATAAATGATTCACTCCTACTAACTATTAATCAGGAAGATTACTACATCATTTAATTAATTTATCAATTATATTATCTCAATGCATAGTTTAACTAGTCTGGGCAAATTCAGAGTTTATAAACTCACACATTCTGAAAGAAGGCATACATGATGTCATCAAAATGTATTTTTTACTAGGGAAGGTTTAGAATAAGAAAAGAATGAAGGAGGAGACAGATGAAGCGCAGGAGAAGCAGGGTGTTTTGATGGACAATCTTGACTAAGAAAAGACAAGATAAGAGAGACCTGATCGTATCCTTCAGACTGTGCATAGTCATATTGGAGTCACTGAATAAGTTGGATGAATGAATGGGTGGGCAATCTTACCTCAACCAGAAAACAAGGAATGAGGAATAAGGAAAGAATAAGCAATAATACTACAAGTTTTCTCGATATTGTTAAAAAGAATCTGATATATTTTACTTTTTAGCTTTCTAATAATTACTTTTAACACCTACCAAGTTTACTAAGAGATTTTACAATTTAAATAGCCCAAATTTTGCTAAAATACAAGCAAAGAATTGCAAACTGCATCTGATTACAGGTAATCACATATAATAGAAAAATTAGGGTATTATTTCTCATTCTAAATGATTTATAATTATACCATTTACTGAGTATTTACTTTGTGCCAAACCATGTGCTAATAGTATTTTATTTAAGTCATTTTATTAATTGAATCAATTCTTTTAAGATTTAAGTTAAATTTTAATGGCAATATTTAAGACATGACATTTTAATGCCGTCATATGACCCTCTAAGTTATATAGCACACTTGATGCTTTCAAAGTTCTTCGAAATATATGTAAATATGAGAAGATAGTAATAAAAATAATTAATAGAATGATGCCTGTAAAACTAAGGGTGATTGAACAGACCATATAACAAAAATTAGTGTTTTTCTTATCATAAATTCATATTAATTTAGTCTTGTTAGTAGTTAAAATGCAATCCTTATTAGAATAGTGTGATTACCATTATGGAACGTCTTAAAAGAAATCAATATTTCATATAACGGTCCCCAAAAAACCTGTATGTGATTTTTAAAAAGGCATTATATAGAAAATAAGTATGTATAATAGTGTTTATTCTTCTTAAAATATTATTGGTCTTCAGGCACATAGTCAAACTAGCATTCATACTTTTTGAAGTTTTGCTAGTTTCATTTTGCATTGAGGTGCCTGTGAAACAGTTGGAAAGGTGGCATACAACTTAAAAAATATCTAAAAGAATACTCTGTGCACTTTCTATCATTGTTGTAAAAGTATTTTAGTTGTAAGAGTGAAATGTAAAAATTACTGATAGAAACTTTTTGGATGTATCCATGATAGACTTTAAGTTACTGAAAGACAAATGACAAAATTTTCTAGATTCTAGTTTTTTCTTATTCTTAGCCCATTTCTTTTTTTAAATACATTATGGTGATAATTACATTGATCACTTCTTATCTGAGTTTTTATAATATTATCTTCTTTCCAACTCTGATGCTGTGACTTTACTAAGGAAAAAAAATTATTTCTACTCTTTCATTCTGATGACCAATAAAAGAAACAAAATCCTGAATGTATTATAAGTTAGGAAAACCTATCAACTACATGTTGAAACAAGTTTGATAGATATGGGATAGGGCTTATCAAACATAAGGAAGCATCTTGAGTCAACTGGCAACTCTTTCTCCAGAGTGGAGAGGCAATAACCCAAGAAAGTAATAATATGAAATCTGCAAAAATAATTATACAACAACAATAAGTCAAAGAATAAAATTATCTGCAACAGACACAGTTTCTTATCTAATTTAAAAGTCTTATTTAGAAATTAATAATGTAAAAAAATTTCCTTACCATGGTTAGAAAATATAAACTAATGCCTAACAACCTAATTATAAAGTAGTAGATTTTATGTTTAATTTAGAGCCATAGAAAGATAGATTTTGAGCTCTTAGTCAATGCAGTAAAATTTGAAAATACATTTTGAATAATTTTATAATTTAATATTATAATAATATAAAAGAGAAAAAAATGAATTTCATAATTGTATTTTGAGAGACAAGAAACAAAACTAAATAATTCTCCTAAGAGTGTCTGATGGATGAGAAAAATATTATCTTTTATATATATCAGAAATAACCAGTTGGAAAAGCTGAAAGTAAAATATATTATTTAAAAAATAACAGCACATAATAAATTATCAAGGGATTCACTTAAAATACACAAGATCCATTCAATTTAAGAGTAAACTGCTTTCTGAAATCTCAGATAAATAAAGTAACTTCTAAGCATTTTGTAAGGAATGATTCAATATTTATATGTGTTGAATTTCCCCAAACACATACATATACACACACACTCACTCAGAGGCAGGAAGCCTGGCTTTGCATTGTTCTGATATGTATTTATTTCAGTTACCACAGTTTAGTTAAACACAAATTCTCCAACACAACTCACATACCATTTTCATATTACCTGTGAACAATTTCATAAAGTACAAACTTTGCATTTAGGCCCAAAGTCCATGCATCACTAAGTTAAAAAACAGAAGCACATCATAATCTTTGACCAGTTCAATCACTTTGAAAGTCTGTCAGGGATGAGTTACTGTACATCTGTTACGTAGTTTACTTCCAGACAGCAAAGTGTGTAGTTGTGTTGCTTTCTTGTTTTCCAGTGATAAATCTATGCAGCCACCTAACTCCAGTCAGGATGGCCATCATCAATAACTCAAAAAACAACAGATGCAGGGAAAAGGGAACACTTCTACGCTGTTGGTGGGAGTGTAAACTAGTACAACCTATGTGGAAAACAGTGTGGAGATTCCTAAAAGATCTAAAAATCAATCCCCCATACGACCCAGTAATTTTCCCTTCTGGGAATATACCCAGCGGAACTCAAATCATTCTACAAAAAAGATACCTGCACATGTGTATTTACTGCAGCACTATTAACAATAGCAAAATCATGGAACCTACTGTGCTGCCTATGGAAAGTAAACTGGATTAAAACATATGGTACATATACACGATAGAATATTATGCAGCCATAAAGGACAACATTATGAACTTTGTGCAACTTGAATGGATTTAGAATCTGTAGTACTCAATGATCTATCACAGAAACAAAGTACTGAGTACCACATGTTCTCACTCATAAATGAACCCTGAACAATTATCATAATACTATAAGAAAGGGATCGACAATAGTGGGAAATTGCCAGGGGAGGGAGCTAGGAGGGGGCACACTTCATCAAAAAATGTACCTGATCTCAAATCAGGTGACACAGGACCAAAGTGAGGCCCAAATTTTGCCTGTACAATGACCATTTGTATACCCAACCCTGAATTTTTCCCCACATCTTTAAATAAAAATTTAAAATAATCTATGCAGCACTTACAAAAACAGGGAATTGAAAGAGGGCATTGGAAAGTGACAAAGCTAAAAGTAAAACTGAAATAAATGCAAATGAAATTACAGAAAAATTGCTTCTTGTGAGAATGTTAAAAATACTGTAATTAGTCTAGTTATGCAAGTAGAAGCACTCAATAAAGGTAAATTTACTAACATAAATGAGGCAAGGATGAAAGCTTCTCAGAGGAATGTACTTTGGTAAAAAAAAAACATTTACACTAGAGGACTCTCAAAGATATTTTATGATCATAAAAGCTGCAGAATAGAATATTGGAAGCTGTTTCAAACTTTGAAAGGAGTACTTCTATTTGCTAAGTCATAGAAAGTTTGTTTGCTTATATTGTAACATATGACAAGATGAATGCAAACTCTATTCAAACTACTCTTGAAAAGATTTTTTTTAAGAAAAATAGAAACAGAAACAAAAGTTCTGTTCAGAGAAGTAGAGGGATGAATGACTGTAAGACACTCTAAATCAATTCACCTCCTCCTTCAGCAGTGCACAAAATACCAGTTTCATGTGGGAGAAACCTGAACAGATCAGTGCTGGCTGCCAGAGCCCCAGTAGAATAGGGAGTGAATTCCACATGGGGAAGGTCCATCTGCAGGGCAAATCTAACTAATAAGACTGTTGCCAGCACCTGGTGGAGCAACAGACCAGTGCCTATCTTCCAAGGCAGGCAGAGAATGGGTGTCCAGCTGATTACTGGAGGCACTCTAGACTCATTTGGAAGGGTGAAACTCCCTGGGACTGGCAAGGGTCTCCTTGAACACAGAGAACCAAAAGGCAGGTTTGGAAATCCGGACGTCCTACCCCTCACCATGAGTTAAGCATTTGTAGGATCTGAGATCATGCTGAGGGGTGGCTAGTGATTCTGGGTTATGTTGAGTTGATTCACCCCTTCCTCCTCCCTATTGCCCGCCATCAATCACACGCAATAGGGAGTGTCGAATTGAGCCCCTTAAGTTTAGAAGTGGAGAAAAAAGCTGTAGTAACAAGACTCTACCACAAGGGGGAGATCTGCCCTCTCTCCCGAGTAAAGAGAATTCTCAGACAAATGAAGACTGAAAAACAAGCATCTCTCAGAATTTTAAAAAGACAGCACATTTAAAACAGTCAGCAGAACACAAACCATAAAAACTTTCCAGAAAGACCTGTTCCCACCTGACAACACAGAAATCAGAGAATGGGTGGCACAGGAACCAAGAGAAACATGATGCAAAACTCAGGGAAATCATACAGGAAGTAAAAGTAGAGTTGGCCAACTCCAAGAAAACCTTATCTGAAATAGTAGAAATAAACAGCTACATTCTCAAAATCAATAACAACGTAACAAGTGTTGGAAACAGGCTCAACCAAGCAGATTAAAGAATCTCAGACCTTGAAGACCAAAATATGGAATTAGCACAGACAGTTAAAAACATCGGGGGGAAAAAAAAGAAATGAAAAGAAGAAGGAAGAACATCTTCAAGAGCTGTGTGAAAAAAAAAATCAAACCTATGCCTGATTGGTATCCCCAAAGAAGACAGAATGAAAACACCATGAAATATATACTCCATGAGATCTTTTAAGAGAATTTTCCTGCCTTGCTAGAGAGATGAACATCCAAGTGCAAGAGATTCAGAGAATCCTTGCAAAATATTACATGAAAAGACCATCACCAAGACATATAATAATTTGTTTTCAAAAGGTAAGAAAAGGTAAGCATGAAAGAAAAAAAATTCCTAAGACCAGACTGGTTACTGGGGAACACCCATCAGAATTGCTCCAGACTTATCTGTAGAAACACTACAATCCAGAAAAGATTAGAATCCGATTTTTAATGTTCTTAAAGATAAGCAATTCCAACCAAGAATTTGTTACCCAGATAAGCTAAGCTTCATCAGTAACAGATAAGTAAAATCCTTCCCAGACACCCAATTCCTAAGAGCATATGCTGTCTCCAGACTAGCCCTTCAGGAGAGACTTAAGAAGGTGTTAAACACAGAGAAAAAAAAGGCCATACACACCACAAAAACGCAGGCAAACACAGAGTTAGCAGAGCACACAAGTACCCACAAAAAATAAAAATACACAAATATACACAAATATAAATGCAATAGTTAAAGGAAAACAAAGCAACCCCATAGGAGTTTTATGACAGGAATAAACTCTTGTATATCAATAATCAGTTTGAAACTGAATGAATTAAATGCATTACTGAAGAGACATAGAGTGGAAAACTGAATTTAAAAATGATTAAAAAATCTGATGCCTCTAGGAAACTCGTCTCACTGCAAAGACACACACATACTCAAGACTGGAGGCTGGACATGACCTTTTGGGTGAATGGAAAACAGAAAAAGGCAGGCATAGCTATTCTAATATCTGACAAACAATATTTGAGTCAATGGAAATTAAAAAAGGACAGGAAGGACCCTACATGATGATAAAAAGCTCAATTCACCAGCAACAAATATCCATTTTAAACATGCATGCACCCAACACAGGAGCACCAGATTTTATAAGACAACTACTAAACTACCTAAAAGAGGACACTGACACACAGTCATAGTAGGAGACCTAAATACACCACAAATATCTTTAGGTAGATCATTGAGGCAAACAAACAAACAAACAAAACAAAAAAACAAAAAACCCCAAAACCAAACAAAACAACAACAAAAAAACAAAACAACACAACAACAACAAAACAAAAAACCAGGGAGATTCAGAACCTCAACACTAGATCAAATGGACTTAATAGACATCTACAGAACACTTCACCCAACAATTACAGAGTGTCCTTTCTACTCACTGGTGCATGGAGCATACTACTAGATTGATCACATTCTGGGGCATAAATCAAGTATAATAGATTTTCAAAAGATTGAAATAATGCCATGCACCTTCTCAGATCACAGTGGAATAAAAACAAAAATTGCCATAAAAAATATCTCCCCAAGGCAGGCTCGGTGGCTCAGCCTATAATCCCACACCTTTGGGAGGCTGAGGTGAGTGGATTGCCTGAGCCCGTGGGTTCG